>NC_061511.1:98627420-98696653 GCF_022539505.1 Lolium rigidum | reverse complement strand
CATTACTTTGTAGAGTCTTTGTTCGGAAGTGTGTTACTCCAATTGTCTCTCTTTTCAATTGCTTCCACATTATCTCTTTTGGCTAGGCGCTTACCACCTATGTTTGTTAAACCAATATAGAAGATCTTGATAAATTTGGATGAAATGGGTGTAGTATTTAACCAGCTAGCACTCTTGTTAGTATGATGTAAAGAAAACTAGCACGCATGTAATTAAATTATACTAACTTATTCAGCCTCGCAGCTGGAAGCTGAAAAAGTTCCCAAGAAATTACCAGCTAAGCATCAGGTTGTTCTCTTCCTACCCAATTGTTTTCTAAAAAAAAATCAGCAAGTCTAAATATGCTTTCAAAATTGTTATTTTTGCTGCTGTCAGACAAAATAGATTATGTGCTTTTGTGGCAGAAGTAGAATTTTGTCTTCAATTTGATTCTGTTGGATCTTAAACTATTTAAAGTTACGGACTACAACACCACCTCTTTATCTTGGAGTTTGCTAGTCAAATGGACAAGGATCTTATTATCTTTTTACAAATGACTCCACAGAAATCATGACGCAGAGAACAAGTTGCCACAACGGTCATCTATAATGCTTCTATTGATTTTATGTAACACATGTATCTAACACATGTATCGTCTTCAATCCCACTACAATCCCAGTACAAGAAATACAGGCAAGATACAAAAGAATTGCTAACTACTGATCCCACAAAGATGTTAAGAAAAAAGACATCCACCAGCATGCATATGTGTGTCCTCAGGATTCAACTAGTTCACAGGCGGTGTGTGCCTCTTCGACATTGCAAGTTGTATATAGTACTGACCGAGCCCATGGATCATAAATTGATGTCTAGTCGGCTTGGCGTACTACTGCTTGCGTCAGGAATCGCCGATGAGGAGAACCTGTGATATCTGTAGTTCTCTGAGGAAGAAGACATTGGCTGCTGCGGGTAGAGAGTGAGTGGTGGAGTTAGGTTCCGCTGAGCAGGCAACGGGACGACACCATTGTATTTGTACCTCTGTCCGCCATAGCTGAAAAAAGGATCGCAGTTTAATGTCTCAACAAGAAGTTGCAAAGTACGTAACAAATAAGAGAACAACTGTACTTGTTAACCATGTATTTCCAGTCAAGTAGATTTCAGATGACAACTACAAAGATGATATTGATCCAGCGAGCGCACTAGCAGACTGCCAGTAACGCATGAGGCTACAGATGCTCACCTTTTCCTTTTGAACAGCTCTTCGTCATTAACAGTTTCTACAGGAAGAATGGTATCCTCTCTAGGAGTGAGAGACCATGGGCTAGGGGCAGGAAGCTCATTTGAGAAATACCTTCTCCTTATCAACTGAAAGAGAAATCTGAAAAACATTAGTACATAATGGTATGTAGCAAGAATTCTCGTTTGCTACTCAAATGGGCAATTATTCTTTTGCACAAACCATACGGAAGAACTTGGCCAAAGCTTCTTTGTCATATCTTGCATCTTTGGCAGCCTGCATTCAAAGGTCAATCAATCATTTCCCAGAGCACTAAAACCTCAACCCCAACCAGTACACACATAATGTGAGGAGAGTAGAACATTTTTATCCATAGGCACACTGCCGAGGTCCACCAATTAAGTTCAAGTTTTTTTTTGTGGAAATAGTGAAGACATCGCACAAAATAATGAAAGATATTAATAACATCAGGTTAATACAAAAACAATACCGTTAGCAGACCAGAGTTGCCAGGGAAGCTCTCAACAAGAGGAAGTTCTTCACTGGATGGAAGTAGGCCTTGCTTCTCAACCCATTGACGAGCAACATCAACAAGATTTCCACTGCTAACTCTTCTACCATCTCTTGGAGCAATGTCCACTTTGTTAGCGATCACTAGGTAAGGGACTGGAAGGCCTCCTGGACCACCAGACCCAAGAGGAGCTGAAAATGTTCCGGACTCGGCAACCTCAACTGCCCACTTGCTCAAATTTGTTTTCGTCTTCCTCTGAGATAGGTCATAAACAAATATGACACCTGATGAATAATTTAAAGGAGGTGAATACAGGACCAGTCACCAGTATCTGTTCTTTTAAAGGGGTATCTACTTGCTCAGGGAAACACGAACCACATATCTAAAATCAATCAGGCACAATAGAACCGAAAGAATGAATTTTGTTAATTTGATAATTGGAGAAGTCACAATAAAAGAAGCTGATCTTAACACCTTTCGCTAGCTGAGAAGATTAGTTAAACCGGGAACAGCAGTGAATGAATTAACTTAAGTCATATAATTTCAGGAAGTTCTGCACTTGTGAGTTGAAGAACAACTGGTAGCAAAATGGCCAATTTCTTCGGTGTATTTTACACGAGGATTTTTTTTTGTTAATACTGGTTGAGAAGAAAATACTATTCACCTATTCGTAATGAATATCATGCCATCCAGATAACCGAACTGATTGTTTAGAAAGAAAAGGCCAGAATAGTATGTTGGTAAAGAGAAAGGTGTACCATTAATTTGTGAATAAAAAAGTGAACGGCAATCTCGGTAGCGATCATGCCCTGAAACATCCCAAAGTTCAACAAAGAAGTTCCTTTCAGCATCACCCTTGATCACATTAGATGAACTCCCTGGACTTCCATAAGTAATATGCTGAAACGATTGAGTGAACATTTCAGCATGAATACACCGCAAAACAATGGAGCGATCATATCATATTACTTTGCTTACTTTAACATCAACTGCACATCCAATTGTTTGGGCCGGTCGAGAAATTGCAGAACCTTTCAGAAGGAGATGCATCAATGAAGTTTTCCCCACACCTGCAAAACAGTGGAAAATGACCATCTCCAGAAGAACTAAATAATAACGATTGAACTTGTAAGAACAATATTGAACATCTCTACAAGTTTATGACAATGGCACAATTCTAAAATTTCTAGGTCATTTCAAATAATATTTGCCAGACTATTCTAATCTTGTAGTCCACACAGTATATGTATGATCAAAGATCGATGAAAAAACATTATTATTGTACAGAGGACACATCCACAGCAGCCGAAGTACCTTGTGAGACAATTGACTGAACGGTTTTGAGAGTTGGGGCGTGTGGATTAATAAATGGTTTCTCGAAATTAAGGTTGAAATGCAAACTTAGGTGGAAGTTAGGTTTTAAAAATGTACTTCTCTCTGATCTAAAAGTGGGACTGTTTTTTACTCCACACATGCATATCTTTGATTATTCTTTGTTCACGTCATCGATGCTGTCCTTAAATGAGATCCTGGCAATTCATGATGCAGATCCAACTCATTATTAGTCTCCATAAATCATTTCCTGGTACAGTGATGCATGGTCCATGCAAGTGCTGTAAAAGGCATCCCAATTATATTCACTTTATTACATTATCGCGAAAATATAGGTGAATATGAAATTTGCCAGTATGTCATGACACCATTTTCCTTTCCAAGTATTGCATGGATTTAGTCTTAAGCTAATTATAGAAAACTCGACATGTTGTCTGCACATAACTAAATTGGATTGCAAATTAGCCATTGTTAAATGAAAATCAGAAGGATCTGAGACCATGCCAGCGCTCAGCAAGGATGGGAAAGGAAATTTAAAAAAAAAATACTGCCCAGATTCAACAGTTTGAAATTACATTGTTTAAATCCTAAAAGTGAAAAGGAGCTGCAGTTTGTCCATCCATTCAATATATACAACTCAAAGCAGAAGAAACATACAACAGTTAGAGGCATAACACCATATTTAGAATCGGCACAGCAAAGTTCTGTTGGAAGCAACCTTAACACCTTATGAACAACATCCATTAACCCAAGTGTCTAAAAGTAAATGCTGTTCGATTGATTATTGAATGTATTAGAAAGATTTAAAATCATCACAGAGCTAAGAAAATCTAACTAAGAGCTTGCTGTACTGAACGCCATGGATTCACTCCGCACCACTGCCCTAGCTCGTCACATCCTAGGCAAGAGGAGAAGGGCAAGAGTTTTTGGCAGTAAATCCGGAGAGGAATGGCTGACCTGAATCGCCGACGACGAGGACACGCACCTGGCCACACGGTGGCCCGCCGTTGACTTCCCGCCTGCTCCCGCTCGCGCCACCGTCCCTCCAAAACATCATACCGTCCCCCTCCAATAAACAATCGAGCAACGACAGCAGCTGCCGCAGCACAGACGGCTAGATCCGCGGATCCGGAGGCGGCTGGAGCCGCATCGATCGGTATAGATGGATTGATCCGAGAGGAACGGGTCTAGATCTTGGATGAGAAAGTTTTCTGACTAGGGCCGCTGGTGGGATCTGCGATCTCGCGGCTGGTGGGTTGGTCGGTCGGCGAGCTGCGACGGCTGACTCCTCCAGTCCTCCTCCCTTGCTGCCGTGGCTTCTTTTCGCTCGCTTGCTGCCTCTGCTCTGTCGCGCTCGCGCATGGACTCCACTGCGGAAGCAACCGCAGTCCGCAGAGACTGGCCAGTCCGCAGCCGTTGGATCAAACAGTCCTGATTGCTATTGGCATCGATTCTACTACTGTAGAATTTCCCAACTTTTCTATACCACCAATACCCTTGTTTAAAAGAATATTTTTGGTGTAGAAATCTCAAATTCAGGATCTTCCACTGCAGATTTTCTGGGAAACAAAATCATAGTACGCTCATCCATAGTGTTTAGAAATGTTCTTCCGAAAATGATCGAACAGTAAGAATCAATTGGCATATCAATGATAAAAAAATCAATGGGATAAGTGTAAGGTCTTATCGTAATCGTAATAGGTACATTTCTTATTACTTTCATAGGGACTCTAAGAGTTTTATCAGCTAGCATTATTGTCATATATGTGTCTTCTAATTGTGAATGTTCAAGCTCATCTTGGATACCAAAATAAAATCTATATGAAATAACATTAATGGCTGATCCAATATCACAAAAGCCATAATAAGAAGATCCACCAAAAGTGCAAGGTAGGACATGTTTACCCACATTTTTCGCTTTAACCATACCTTCTACAAATTGTGAAGCTTCGGAGTCGAGCTCGACTACATTGCAATGTGCATACATAGCTAAAATCCCCTCCTTAGTTACCTCACCTTCCGTATCTGCAACTTCATAAGTAGGTTCCTTATTACTAAAAATTTCCCTCTAGTGCTCTTACCTCTTCCACCTCTTCTTCCTTTTGTTATGCAGGGAGTTGACCTCTAATGTGTCTTGCCGCTATCATTGGGAAAGGGAGCGGCTCCTTATAAGGCGTCCTTTCAATGGGTACCACTTTGGATAGTTTAGCTTCAACTTGCGTTGCTACAATGGTTTGAGGTGGCGGAGTATAATAAAGTCATTTCTTCTTGGGTGCTTCAATAAATTATGTAAAAGCTTGAAGAACATCTATTACCATAACATCATCAAGATTAAGCTCATTAGCAGTTTCTTTCAGTTTTTCATTGTTTTTATAAGAATTTAAACAATCATGTTAAATTTCTATTTCTCCCTCACTTCCAAGATCAAAGCCCCAAGATTCTCTATTTCTATGAACTTTATCTAGGCGTACCCAAGCTTGCTCGGGGGTGAGTTCGATAAAAGATCCACCGGATAGTAAATCTGAATCTCTTTTATTATCTTCCTCAAGTCCTCCATAAAAGACGTGCAAAACATTCCAAGGTGGTAAATCATAATGGGGACAACTTTGAACCGTACCTTGGGCTCTCATTAAACTGTCGTCATGGCGATTCTTGAAATTGGTTATGAATCTTCTCACTTCAGCGGACTTAACCTTGGGGTAGAATCAAAATATAAATTCCTTCATGAGATTCTCCTAAGTATCAATCTTTTCTACAGGACAAGTTCTGTACCAAGATAACACAATGTTGGTTAGAGATTAACTAAATAATTTAAGTTTTAGTTCATCATTAGAGTAGTTTCTTAATTTAAATGTTCAACACAACTCGGTAAAGAAATTACTTGATAACTACTAGATGAAAGCAAAAAAAAATTAAAGATAACGACTAAAAATGATATGATGAACTAAAAAACATACAAAGACTTGATATAACTCCCCCAAGCTTAGGTTGTGGAAGTGGAATCTTCCTTACTGGCACTCTCTTCCTCATAATAGGTGTCCCACTACTTGAGCTTCCAAGGATAAGGCCTCCCATTGTAGAAGGATGTAAGGGGGTCACTGAACTTGGTGGAGGCAACTTCGGCGATCTTCTTGAAGCGATTTTCATACTCACAGTTCTGGTTTTCCACATCCCACATTAGGGCTTGGAACCTATCCAGCTGTGTGATAATGTGCAGACTCTTCTCCTCCATATATTTCATCCTTGCCCATAGGCTTCAACCTTCTTCTCCATCTCAATGTTCATCAAGTGATGAGCATCAAGACTACGCTCGACCAGAGTGCCATACCTGTAGACGGTGTCCTCCAGAACTTGTAGCCTCTCCTTCATGGTGCCCTCAGTCTTGGGATCCTTCACCTCCTCCATGAGGAGCACCCCGCCCTTGAAGGTCAAGGTCTTCAGAGGTGCCAACACGGAGTTGAGGTAGCGGTTCACCACGCCCATCTTCTTGGAATCTTTACCCCCCAGATTGGATCCGGAGCTCGCCATGGCTAAAAAGCTGAAAGAAATAGATAATAAAAACAAGTTTCGCTCGAAAAGAATCGATGCGAGATTAGATCGGCAAATGGGGGTATATATTGATGGTTTTTAGGTTAAAACGAAGATTTGGAGTCGAAACGGAGGTGAAACGGAAGTCCGAGGGGCAAAAGACCTCGAGTGGCACGCCACCTGGTCTCTTTTCCTCCTCTTGACTCCGTTTCATCCAAATCTTTCACGATACGCTCTTATTTTCCAAAAAAGTAACTATCCTAAAATATGAAGATATTCTGAGATCACTACGTACCTGATCTCAACTTTTATTGGTTTCCAGACTCTAGAGATTTAAATCCTCCACCTTTCCTAGTAACTTTTCACCTGCAATATAGTGCTTAAGACGTTGTCCATTAACAACATGAGGTTTACCTTTGTAGTCTCCATGAAGACGGAAGGATATGGAGAGATAGACCTCTTACACAACTAATGGCCCTTACCACCTCGATGATAGTTTCCTACAGAGAACTTGAAACGAGAATTGAAGAATAACACTTGGTCTCCTATTTTGAATTCCTTCCTCTTTATATTTTTGTCATGCCAAATTTTAATTTTTTTTCTTTAAATAATCTAGCACTTTCATAAGCTTCATTTCTCCAGTCATCTTAGTAAGTTTAAGTTTAGGATTCTTTTATCTCCTGTAGTTTTAAAATCAAAGTTGAGTTGTTTAACAATCCAACTACCTTTCTGTTCTAGTTCTACAGGGAGATGATATGCTTTTCCATATAACATTCTATAAGGAGACATACCCATAGGATTTTGATAAGCAGTTTTATAAGCCCATAGAGCATCATTAATTTTAGTTGGCCAATCATATCTAAGTCTATTAACAGTCTTCTGTAATATGAGTTTTATTCCCTATTACTTAATTCAATTTGACCACTAGTTTGTGGGTGATATGGAGAAGCTACTCTATGATTAACACCATATTCTGCTAAAGATTTCCTAAAGACTCCATGTATAAAGTGAGAACCACCATCAGTAATTAAAAATCTAGGTACTCCAAACCTGGGAAAGATGATGTCCTTGAGCATTTTGATTGTCGTAGCATGATCAGCACTCTTTGTAGGAATTGCTTCCACCCACTTTGTAACATAGTCCACTAATACCAAAATATTAGTATGCATTGTTGTGAAGGCCGGGAATGGTCCCATATTGTCAAATCCCCACACATAAAATGGTTTAAGAGGCAGTGAATAATTCATAGGCATTTTTCATTTCTCTTACCAATGTTTCCCACACGTTGACATTTATCACAAGCTTTAACATAAGTAGCCGATGCATATAAAATGCATACATGAACTTTGCACTTTATTGCAACATATTACCACATATTTGCATCTTATATAATGTTATTAGATTTTTTGAACAATCCCCTCTCCCCCGGTTCTAATTCTGTTTGGCAGAAAACGCCTCTTTTTAGTGTTTTTGACTTTACATGAGCTACGACACTCGAAAAAGGGAAGGTTAGGGGCCACGCTTCAGAAATTTCGAGACAAACAAAATGGGATAAAGAGGGACACCAGGAGACCAATAGGCTGGGAAAGAGGCCTGGTGGCGCGCCCTCCCCCTCTAGGCGCGCCACTGACAGTCTTTCTCGCCTCGAGCGTCCGTTTTGCCTCAATCTTTCGCAAACCGACTCCTTTTGACCTAAAAACCACTATATATACGACCCCAGGGTTTCGTCGAGGCTACAACGGTGGATATCAAAAACACATAAACTGAGAGTCAGCAAGCCGCTGCCGGCGGAGATCAGAGGGGGGAAACGCTGCCGGAATCGCCTCCGGTGGACTCAACCCCCCCCCCCCTCCGGTGAGGGCATCATCAGCATCTTCATCATATCCATCGTCATCTACAATAGCACCATCTCCATCTACCCCTTGTAATCTCTCGGCAAACATGATGTGTGAGGTAATACATTGTTTTCTCATGATCTATTGTATCTCTATGTGTATGTTTGAGTAGTGACGTGTTCATGGCAATTGTGAGATAGTTTGTGATGGTTGCATATAAGTATTTGTTATCTTCTATGATGATATTTTGAACTGATATATGAGTGCACGCATATGGTGGGGGATGCATAAGGTTGTCACCGTTGCATGTTGATAGGATGAGGGACAGCTGGAGCCTGACAGAGACCATGTCCCAATTCTTAGATGCATGGTGTATTAGTTCATGGTTAATCAACGAGGGGTATAACTATGGGGACATTTAAACTTACAGGCTGGATAGGAATGAGAGCGGGATGATGTTGATAAAATAACATTTCCTACTTCCTAACTTGTTAATCAAGCTGAGGGTTCTATCGGTGGTTGGACTCTATGTCTTAATAATTCCCTTGTTTGTTCTTAATTGGCCTTGGGATCAATCACTGGTGGTGTATTTGCACATGTTTATGGATGCACCAATCTATGGATCCTCTCTATAATAAACACCAAAAAGACTATCTTTGTGCTTCACTAATTATGACAGCCACACAAATAAAGTAGCAATTTGCTAGAACACTTACTTCCTTGAGTTACTCTATTCCACTTCACTTCACTTCACTTCATCTCATTTTACTTTACTGCACTTCACTTTTGTTGCATTAGTTTTACTTCTTGCATTTTAATTTTAGCACATATAGTTCCATAGTAAAAACCTCTTCACACAAACATTATAGATCCTAGCTTTGCATAGAAGGCCATGTAAGTGGGCTATAGGGTTTTAGAGAATAGATAGTTTACCTTCTGCTCCTCGTGGGTTCGACACTCAAATACTTATCGAATTGTACTGCGGTGATCCCCTACACTTGGGGGTTATCAGTAGCACAATCTTTAAATAAAGTAGGCCAATAAAACCATAGTGTAATACCTCTGCAGCTGTGCGGTCCCCTGCGTGGTGTCCTTCATAGGGACTGTCATGACAATCTTTTATAATACTTTGATGTTCAAACTCAGACACACAACGTCTAATAATACAATCTACACTCTTCTTATAAAGAAATAGATCATCCCAAAAATAATATCTAAGATCATAGAAGAATTTGATTCTTTGTTGATAAGTAAAATGAGGTGTTATAACTTTTCTAGCAATAAAATTAGAACAATCAGCTAACCATGGAGAAGCTATTCTTGCAATTGATACATTAATGTTTTAAAGTTGTTCATTAGCAAATCTCTCATTAATAGGAGTGGGATCTACCAGAATGTTTTACATTCTAGATAAACTAGATGATTTCCCACGCGTTGCTGCGGAAATATTTTGATACAAAAGTATGTACTCGGTAAGAGTTAAAAATGTAAGCATCAAATATTTTGCGTGTATTTAAAATCTAATCCCTAGAATATCCATCCATCTGCCGCTCGCTGAACCAAATTCTCGCATCTGTCGGCTACCAGTCCTCCATGGCCTATTGCTCTTCGTCCAGTCAAAGATAGTATGGTTGTTAATATATCGCACCTCCTGCTGCCAACAATACCATAGATGGACAAAGATGGCGGGAAGGCATGCTCTTTTCCCTGGGATCAGTTGTACCTCAATTTCACGGGATGGGATTAGAGCGTCTTTGGGGAAGAAGAGAGGAACATGGAGGCATGCTCTTTTGAGAGTCGTGAGAGTCTAATTTCATAAGAAAATACATGTCTCGTAGGATTATTTTCCTCCCATGACTGCACAACAATGTAGGTATCTATTTAAGAAAATAAATATCCAGTAGAAGATATTTAAGAAAGAGCAAAGAAGAAACTCTACAGACAACATATACTACATTCCACACCGCCACCGTTCTTACATCGATTTTGATTACAGAAATAAGAGAAACAAAAGTAAGCATGAATGTTTATTGCTAGTCATGTACTCATGTATGCTGCTGTTGGGCAAAACATCAAGCTAGCGCAATTAGCTGGCACATGGGTACTGAGTACTGAAAAAAATTAGTAGTACTCAGGAAGAGAAAGCCTCACCTGCTTATATTTTTTATAATCAAGCAGGCGCTAACCCTATACCCCATGACAACATCATACTGAAATTGATATGTTAGTTTTTTAAGTAACCGGTGCCAATTTACCACTGCCAACCTGATCGGTCGACCAACATAATGGAGCTATTTTATTCCTAAGATCCATTCCTCCACCAGAACAGTTTAACATGACCTTGGCCTTTGAACTCTAGTTCATTCCACTTCAGATTATGGCATGCATAAAATGTCTCAACCCGCAGCTTAGTACACAATTGAGATAACCTGATTCAGAGTGATGAAAAATTCCATTTGCAGCCTTGAAGGTGAAAAGCTGGAGTGATGGTATTACTTCTAAGGAAATTCTCAGATACAGTTATCAGGATATGTGTCAAACCATATCTCCTGCAAGCAAGTTCGTAGCAGCAAGAACACAAAATTGCGTCAGTAATGGAGCTATTTTATTCCGAAGGTCCATTCCTCCATCAGAAATGTTTAACACGACCTTGGCCATATTTTAGATGTTTGAACTCTAGTTCATTCCTCTTCAGATTATGGCATGGATATAATGTCTCCACCCGCAACCTCGTACCCAATTGAAATAACCTGATTCAGAATCATGAAAAAGTCCATTTGTTGCCTTGAAGGTGAAAAGCTGGAGTGATGGTAGTACTCCTAAGGAAATTCTTGGATACAGTTATCAGGATAGGTGTCAAACCATATCTCCTGCAAGCAAGTTCTTAGCAGCAAGAACATAAAATTGCGTCAGTAAAAAAATGTAGACACGACACAGCAGAGTGAAAGAAGATGCAAGCAAAATAAATCAAGCCCAAATGCCCCAATGGCACTGAAACTTACCAAATATATTCAGGGACATGGGAGAATTAAACATGCGAATCAAATTGAGCCTGGGCACCGCAAGCAAACCCCGGTACCAAAAGCTCCTAAGCCAAAAAGGAACCATGGACATGAGAATCGTAGGCGTGCATGATCTGGTCGAGGAGGCATAAATTCGTCTGTGTACAGGGTATAAGAATCCATGTTAGTCCCCTTCCGTGACAATTCCCCTCCTCGGCACCTAAGGACTCCATGGCGGCGGCCAGCGTTGCAGCGGCGGCGGATCACAATGATGGCGGCGTGGATTGTGAAAGGAGAGGCCTGGATGCGAAGACAAGGCGAGTCACAGAGTTTACGGGGAGGGGATTCTGCGTGAACTTCTCGTATGCCTGCATCAATTTCGTGTGGAGCCGTTTCTCCCGGTGGAGAGGAAGAGAGAATGCTCCAGTGGGCATTGAATGAGAGGATCATGTCCTCCTCGATCGATCCGAATTCTGTTCGGTGGAGAAGAGGAATAGTTCTGGGCTGGTTCTTCTACTCCGTATTACAGTTGGGCGGAATAATGGGCTTCTAGTACATTAACATGAATAATACCGGAACAGAATTGAGATTTTATCAGAGAAAATAAACAGGAAATAGGGACAAAATGCTGATGCGGCAAGTTGCTGAGGTGGATAGGTTGCATGCTAAGAGAAATAGTTAGTGGGGATGAACTATTTAGTTATTATAGATGATCAACTACCGGATTATCTTCACCTTTTCTATCAACAATATGTAAATCAAATTCATGAAGTAATAGAACCCATCTAATAAATCTAGGCTTAGCATATTTCTTATTCATAAGGTATTTAATAGCAGAATGATCAGAGTGTACTATGACTTTAGAATCTACAATGTAAGGTCTAAACTTATCACATGCAAAGATCACAGCTAAAAATCATTTTCAGTAGTAGCATAATTTTTTTGGGCACCATCAAGAGTTTTACTAGCATAATATATGACATTTAGTTTCTTATCAACTCTTTGGCCTAATACAACACCTACCACATAATCACCTGCATCACACATAATCTCAAATGGTAAATTCCAATTAGGCGGTTGAATTATAGGAGCACTTATCAAAGAATTCTTTAAAACATTGAAAGACTCTACACATCATCATTAAAAGAGAATTGAACATCCTTTTGCAAAATATTAGTAAGAGGCTTTGATAGTTTAGAAAAGTCTTTAATGAATCTTCTATAAAAACCAGCATGCCCAAAGAAACTTCTTATATCTTTAATATCCCACGGGTACGGTAGCTTCTCTATGGCTTCTATCTTTGCACGGTCCATTTCAATGCCTCTTTCCGAAACTCCGTGTCCAAGTACTACACCTTTTGTTACCATAAAATGGCACTTCTCCCAACTTAGGACTAAGTGTTGGTCCTCACACCGCTGGATAACTTTGTTAAGATTGAATAGGCAATTATCGAAAGAGGTACCATTCACAGAAAATCATCCATTAATACTCCCATAATCTTTTCAATCTAATCAGCAAGTATAACATTCATGCATCTTTGAAAAGTAGGAGGAGCATTGCATAAATCAAATGGCATTCTTATTTAAGAAAAAGTACCAAAGGGACAAGTAAAAGTAGTCTTTTCTTGATTATCTTTGTGCACATGAATTTGAGAGAAACAAGAATAACCATCTAGATAGCAAACATGTGAATGTTTAGATAATCTTTCTAGCATTTGATCAATGAATGTTAAAGGATAATGATCTTTACGAGTAGCTTTATTTAGCTTCCTAAAGTCAATGCACATTCTATAACCAGTAATAGTACGCTGAGCTACAAGTTCATTTTCATCATTTAGAACAAAAGTGATTCCACCTTTCTTAGGTACACAATGAACACGACTTACCCATTTACTATCAGCTATAGGATAAATAATACATGCTTCAGTGAGTTTAATTACCTCTTTCCTTAACACTTCTTTAATTTTTGGATGAAGACGGTGTTGGTAATCAACAGCGGGCTTTGCATCTTTTTCCAAGTTAATCTTATGCATGCATAAAGAGAGACTTATACCTTTTAAATCATCAAGTGAATAGCCAATTGCTGGCTTATGAGGCAGCACCTCAAGTAATTTTGTTTCTTCTTCTACTAAAAGGTTATCACTAATAATAACATGATATATTTTATTCTCATCAAGGAATGCATATTTCATATCTTCAGTCCAAAGGTTTTAATTTAAAACTAGGATCCTCTTTTGGTGGTGGTAATTCTCCTAGATCATCAGGTGGAATATGCAATTGCAATTGCGGTGGTTGTTGAGATAATATTTGTTCTAATGATTCTCTTTCTTCATTATTAAATGGCTCCTCTTGATTAATTACATATGGTTCCACCGCGTCCGATGAAGTGACTGCCACATAAGCAAGAGTTTCAACTATATCTTTTTGGATTTTTTATTTTTCTAAATGCTTATCAGTAAACTTTGAAAAGTTAAATTCTAATCTTTCACCAACACATTTAATGAATACTTTCTCTTTTGGTAAACTAATTTCAGCTCCTACAGTTTGTAAGAAAGGTCTACCAAATATAATAGGACAAAATGCATATTGGGAGCAACCAAGTACTATAAAATCAGTGGGGTACTTAATATTTCCTACTAATACTTCAACATCTCTTACCATACCAGCCTTGAGGACAAATATATTGTTTATTAGCAAGTAGAATAGTTATACCTGTCTCTTCCATGTGTATGGGATCGATGCTAGGCTTGATTTCAAGATATAGAGAATGTGGTATCACACTTATACTTGCTCCAATATCACAAAGACCATGATAGCATGAAGTTCCAATAGCACATGATATACTGGGTTTACCAACTTTAGTGGTATTACCTTTAATTACCTTAGTGGAATCTTCACATAAATAAATATCACAAGGAGTTTCTTCATTTAATTCCTTAATGGCCAAAATTGATGCTTCATATCAATTTGTTAATATGGTTCATGACATCTTCTAGAACTCTTATTTGCAACAGTGGTGAGTAAATTTT
The DNA here is from genome assembly GCF_022539505.1 of Lolium rigidum. Taxonomy (NCBI): domain Eukaryota; kingdom Viridiplantae; phylum Streptophyta; class Magnoliopsida; order Poales; family Poaceae; genus Lolium; species Lolium rigidum. The sequence continues at coordinate 98,682,201 of NC_061511.1, read as the reverse complement.
CCTTCACTCTGCTTGGATATGGAGGAGATTCCACATATTCTTCTATTATGATAGAGGATGCTTGTTTAACCTGCTTCTCAACTTTAGCAATATATGAAGAATTTTTAAGAGGTTCAAAATAAACTTTAAATCCCTTTTTAAGAACATTCAAATGGTTAGCAAAAAAATTAGTAACTTCTACGAATACATGAGGATCAAGGCTAAACCTATTCTTTAATTCTTCAAACGATATAGTAGTAGAGAAATTCTCTACACATGCATATTCATATTCAAAATGAGATTGGTTACCTTTATCAAGATCCCATGCAACAGTATTATTAGCAATGGTATCCAATAAATCTCTTGCTTCTTGTTGAGTTCTATTAGTAAAACTCCCTTCAGATGAATTATCCAGAAAGTCCCTATGATGTTGGGGTAGCCTCACATAGAAATTGATCAATATAAGACTATCAGGAATACCATGACAAGGATTCTTACAGATGAGTTCATTAAGCCTCCCCAAGCCCGCGCAATACTTTCTCCAACATGAGGCCAAAAATTATGAATATGACAACAATCGTCATAAGCTTCTTTAGGAGTATAGTATTTAAGATAAAAGGCTTTCCTTAGACATTCCTAATTAAGATGACATTTATCATTCAGATATCTAAACCATATTTGAGCATCACCAGAAATAGATAGCTATAGTAACTTCCTCTTCACTTCATCATGATGAATACCATATAATTTTAATAGAGATCATAGATCTTCAATAGCATGTAAATGTCCCATAACAGTTTGACTGTTATCCCCTGTAGAAGTTAGTTTCATAGCTCTTTTGGCAATAAGAATAGGAATTTGATATGCCACCTTTGGTTCAGGGGGTTTCTCAATATTATCTTTAACAAACCGAACATATTCATATAAAGTAAAGCGCATAGCATCATGGCTTGAAGTAACCATGATGAGACAAATAGCAAATAGTAAAAAACAATAAAAGCTTCCTTACCAAACCACTTACCGACAGTGCTACGCTCCCCGGCAACGACGCCAGAAAAGTGTCTTGATGGCTCCCAAGTACAGGAGATCAATTTTAGTACTTTTCAATAAGAAAGGTTGTTGAAGCCACGAGGAGTTGAAGGTATTGGTGTTATCACCAGATTTTGGCTAAATCAGGAGATGGGCCGCGATCAAGATGGGCTTGGAGATTACATACAAAAGAAATACGTGAATCGGCCTCGTATGCAACGTTTGGGCTAGTTTGCCCTTGTATCATGTAACATATTAGATTACGTGTCGGTTAGGAGTTGGAGTTTTACCCGTGCACGGTTAGGTGCACGCCCGAATTAGAAAGTCCCTTGGACTATAAATATGTATCTAGGGTTTATGAAATAAACAACAACCAACGTTCAACACAAACAAATCTCGGCGCATCGCCAACTCCTTCGTCTCGAGGGTTTCTCCGGTAAGCACCATGCTGCCTAGATCGCATCTTGCGATCTAGGCAGCATAAGCCTACCCACGTTGTTCATGCGTTGCTCGTGCTGAAGCCTTTTTGATGGCGAGCAACGTAGTTATCTTAGATGTGTTAGGGTTAGCATTGTTCTTCGTATCATACGCTGTCGTAGTGCAACTCTTATACATCTAGCCGCCCTTACACCTATCTTAGGTGTAGGGGCGGCACCCCGCTTGATCATAGTTTAGTAGATCCGATCCGTTACGGTTGCTCCTTGTTCTTCAAGGATTAGTTTAATATCCGCAATAGTTAGGCCTTACAAAGGGTTGGAGGATCCAGCGGCGTGTAGGGTGGAGTTTGCTAGCCCTAGACAGGATGTTCCGGGGATCAACCTCGTGTTGGTTTTTAGGCCCTATCTAGGATCGGCTTACGGTCACCGTACGCGAGCGCGAGGCCCAATCGTGAGTAGGATGATCCGATTATGCGGTGAAAACCCTAAATCGTCGTAGATCGCATTAGCTTTATCTTGATCAAGCGGGACCACCATATATTCGGACACCTTGTACGAATCATGGGTGGATCGGCTCTTTGAGCCGATTCACGAGATAACTCGAGAGCCGATCGAGGCTCGTATTTAACGTTTACGTGTATGCCCTGCGAGGAAACTAAGCGAGGCATCATCCAACACCTTCCCGACCAGGTATAGGTCAGGTGGCACGCCCTTGCGACGAGCATCGGACGTGTGACCGAGGAGGCTTTGCGGGCCGTCGCTCCGAGGGACCAGGGCCAGCCGCAGCCCTAGTTGTTCCCGGCTCTACCTGTGTTGCCAGTCGCTGCCCGCCGGTGGGTTTCTGACCGCAACACATTCTGGCACGCCCGGTGGGACAATCTTCGACATTCACCGCATCGCCATTTACATCTGAGATGGCGGAAAGCACTCCGGTCAAGTACGAGGATCTGACTGACGAGCTCAAGAAGAAGCATGACGAGATCAAGGCGATCCTCGAAGCCGAACTCATCGGCTCTTTCCACAGAACCCGCTCCCATGGCGTCAGGTGGAAGGGGTTCTCACCGAAGGCGCACTCGATGGAGTGGACCTGTCCGCCCCGTCGGAAGAACGCACCAGGTCGCTGCGTCGGAGATCAACTACATGGTGGCTCATTCGCTGCACCGCCACTCGAAAGCCTGGTGAACACTTTGGAGCGTGTCGCTCTGCGCGTGATCCAGGAAATCATGAGCCACCGGTATTCTCCGTCGGGACCAGCTCTGGGGACTTACAAAGGAGAGGTGCCACTCCAGTCCCGTCCACCGTTGCCATGCGCATCAGCAGCGCCGGAAGTGTCGAGTTCACCGGCATACGCCGTTAACATGTTGGAGTGTACTTACCATGGAGGGTGCCAGCCAGTTTTCTCGTGCAATATCAACATGGTAGGACCTGGACACCACTCTGGTAAGGACGGAGATGAGGGCAGCTGCTCTCATAGCAAAGACACAGAGGAAGCCGCTCCACGCGATCGGCTCCGCCTCGACGGCAAGCGCTACGTCACGAGAGGAGAAGTGAAGAACATAAGATATCGGCGACCTCTCTCCGATCACCTCCTCAACAAGTATGTGAGTCGGTACGACCAACGCCGGCGATACAACGACGATGATGAAGAAGATCGTCCGGCCGGGGACGACGGGAGACGTCGTCGGCATGATCACGACGAGGAGCGATACGAGCGCCACGCCAAGGAAAAGTCGAGGGAGCAAGACGACGTGGATAGGCATCGGGACTGCCCCTTCTTCGGTACACTCGCTGGGATTCGGGAATGAGCCGATTGCCAACAATCGACAACCGCCCGTAATGCAAACGAAGAAGAAGGATGCGACTAACGTGTCCGTGTTCAAACGTCTAGGGCCTCTCCCGCCTCGGAACAAGCATGCTGAGTCCGCTCGGGTGGAAGATCTCGAGGAACTAGAGGACGATGATGAAGAAGACAAGTATCATCGGCCAAGGTGGTGCCCCGATGGGCTCGGCCGTTCCCGAAGCGAAGGGTTCAGCGTCTACGTGGGTTGGAAGAAGCCGAAAGGTTATACTCGCACACGTTGAGGAAGGCACGGCCTGATCCGGCCGCCAAAATTCAGCGAACCCTGGACGAAGAGGGTCGACCACAAAGAATGGAGTGGCGCCCCAAGCAAAGGAAAGCCGATGATGAGACATCGGCTGGCACAAACATGGTCTTCATCCTTCCAACGGAGTTTAGCGCTCAAAGATTATATGAAGCACCTGTGGCACAATTGGATCGCGGCCCACGGCCGGTCATCTTTGAAAAGCCACGAGAAAGGAGTTACGAGCATCCGAAGGCCCTGTACTTGCGAGGATACATCAATGGGCAGCCTGTCAACAAGATGTTGGTAGACACCGGAGCGGCGAGTCAACATTATGCCATACTCCATGCTACGTCGGTTGGGACGCTCTAGCTCGGATCCGATCAAGACCAATGTGACACCGAGCGATTTCAACGACCAAGCATCCGACGCACAAGGTGTTCCGAATGTGGATCCGACCGTAGGAAGGAAAACCGTCCCTACGACGTTCTTTATTGTCGACAGGCAAGAGTACCTATCGTTGTCCTACTAGGGAGAGATTGGATCCACGCCAACCTGTTGCATTCCATCCACGATGCACCAATGTCTAATACAGTGGGATGGAGATGAAGTGGAAGTCGTCCACGCAGATGATTCAGTCGAGATTTCAACAGCTGGCATGGACATTTGGGAGACATCGGGCCAAGAGCCACTCTCAGGCATCAATTTGGATGACTGCGAGCGCATCGATGTGACAAAGAACGGGGTTAGGCTGGTTTTATCCACATGCCTGACCGTGTAACAAAAGCAAACATCGATGGACGAACGTGGCGATGCCGATCCAGGAGATCGGCCCCAAAAAATTTATGGAGGAACATTACAAAACCTTCATCGAGCAAGCAACATGGAGGCCGATTCCAGCAATCGGCCAAAATTATCCTCACCATCCATTCTGCCTGGGTTCAACATTTGGTCCAACAGAGCCGATGCCATCAAATCCCTTGAAAGAATCGGCTCGGGGGGCACCAGTGTGGATAAAACACGAGGATATGAAGAAGGAGTATCTTTCAAATGCCTAGCAGCCCAAGATATTCTTTGATGATGAGTATTGAAGTATGGGGGCCGATACATAAATCGGCCGTAAAAAATTCAAAAAATTTAAGCACAGCCGATGCAGCAGACATCGACTTAAGGATATAAAGCCGATGCATGGCCATCGACTCAAGAGGTATAACTGTTATAATCAGAGGATCAATGGAGCAGGAAGTGGATCCTCTCTTCAAGGATCTCCGGATTCTCTTTGCGAGTATTCGAGTCCGCAGTATCAGAAGCTCGGGGGGCAGCTCACTCTGAAGGTTCTCTGCTCTGGAGAGCCGATTTTGTTGAAATCGGCTGGCTCTGCATCATGACTTGGAAACCGATGGCGACACGTTTGGTTAGCCCACTGCTATGCTCGCCTTGGTAGAGGCTCGGGGGGCAACTGACTGCGTAGATATTCTGTTCTTAAGAAGCCGATTGGGATTTCATCGGATAGCCCTCCATCATAACCTTTTTAAAGGGGATTGGGCAGGTTTGAAGAGTATCACCGAATATCCGAAAACCCGGAGGTATCGACTTCAGCATCAAGTCGTTTCAGCGAGTGGTTCCGGGGCTCTCATAAGGGCGTTGATCTCGCCTAGTTGTCCGCCGAGAGCTCAAAGTCATCGGTTGGAAAAGGCGAAAGATAGATCGTGAAGGATTGATATGTTAACATCAGCTTTCGGGCATTGATCAAATTCACGATCGCTCCGATGTCAAAGGGGTGAAGAATGGGTCATGAGAGACCGATGCGTTGTCATCGGCTCATTAAGCATTGGCTAAGTGACGATCGGCGGAATCAGTATGAAGGGAAATCGGCTAAATTGGCATAAAGGAAATCGACAAAATCAAATTGGGGAATTTCTTCATTGATAAACCAGATTTCTTACATAGAAGAGCTGATTGCTCTCAAATGGGAGTACTAAGGGGATACATTGCCCCGTCTACTACTGCTGATCCTATGCTAAGGGTCCTATCTACGGGCCGTCGCTGCCCTCGTCGTCACCCTCGTCGCCGCTATCGGCGCTGCTCCCGGCGGGCTCGTCGTCGCTGTTGTAGCGGCCGCCGGCGGGACCTTCGTTGTCCTCATCCTCCTCCTCGTCGTCGTCGTCGTTGCTGTCGTAGTCACTGAGATTCCCTGGCCAGGGGCAGTGGCGCTTGGCCGGCGGCTCGTTGGAGGGGCTGTCGTCGTCATCCTCCTCCTCCTCCTCCTCCTCCTTCACCTCCTCGGAGGAGGTGAAGTCATCCCAGGAGAAGCGATCGTCATCGCTCTCCTCCTCCGATTCCCCGTCGGCGAGGAAGCGGAGGTCGCTCTCCCGTCCGTCGAGGACTTGTCGTCCTCGGACCGGATGGAGAAGTCATGGTCCGGCTCCTCCCGGCCTCTATGGCGCGGCGGGTGTTGGCCGCATGGACCTCTTGTGGGTTCCGTTCTGGCGTCGGCTCGTGGGAGGAAGAGGACTCGAGGGAAAGTCCCGATGAGGCGGAGGAAGAAGAAGACATGGTGCGCAGAAGGGCTTTTGGAGTGCTAACGCGGAAGGGATGAGGAGGAGAACTGTTCGGCGCGGTTGAATAAAAGAAGTGGGGATTTAATGTTCGAACAGTTTTCGAGGAGGTGGTGCCAAAAACTGTCAAATCGTGCAGAGAAGTTGGGAAGGCAAGTTGTCATGATGGAAAATACTGCGACGGTTCTGCTCTGCCACGACATGACCCCTCGGAGGAAAAACAGAGTGGTTTTGAAATTATCATTACCAAAACCAGGGGGGCATGTGTTATCACCAGATTTTGGCTAAATCAGGAGATGGGCCGCGATCAAGATGGGCTTGGAGATTACATACAAAAGAAATACGTGAATCGGCCTCGTATGCAACGTTTGGGCTAGTTTGCCCTTGTATCATGTAACATATTAGATTACGTGTCGGTTAGGAGTTGGAGTTTTACCCGTGCACGGTTAGGTGCACGCTTGAATTAGAAAGTCCCTTGGACTATAAATATGTATCTAGGGTTTATGAAATAAACAACAACCAACGTTCAACACAAACAAATCTCGGCGCATCGCCAACTCCTTCGTCTCGAGGGTTTCTCCGGTAAGCACCATGCTGCCTAGATCGCATCTTGCAATCTAGGCAGCACAAGCCTACCCACGTTGTTCATGCGTTGCTCGTGCTGAAGCCTTTTTGATGGCGAGCAACGTAGTTATCTTAGATGTGTTAGGGTTAGCATTGTTCTTCGTATCATACGCTGTCGTAGTGCAACCCTTATACATCTAGCCGCCCTTACACCTATCTTAGGTGTAGGGGTGGCACCCCGCTTGATCATAGTTTAGTAGATCCGATCCGTTACGGTTGCTCCTTGTTCTTCAAGGATTAGTTTAATATCCGCAATAGTTAGGCCTTACAAAGGGTTGGAGGATCCAACGGCGTGTAGGGTGGAGTTTGCTAGCCCTAGACAGGATGTTCCGGGATCAACCTCGTGTTGGTTTTTAGGCCCTATCTAGGATCGGCTTACGGTCACCGTACGCGAGCGCGAGGCCCAATCGTGAGTAGGATGATCCGATTATGCGGTGAAAACCCTAAATCGTCGTAGATCGCATTAGCTTTATCTTGATCAAGCAGGACCACCATATATTCGGACACCTTGTACGAATCATGGGTGGATCGGCTCTTTGAGCCGATTCACGGGATAACCCGAGAGCCGATCGAGGCTCGTATTTAACGTTTACGTGTATGCCCTGCAGGAAACTAAGCGAGGCATCATCCAACACCTTCCTGACCAGGTATAGGTCAGGTGGCACGCCCTTGCGACAGCATCGGGCGTGTGACCAGGAGACTTTGCGGGCCGTCGCTCTGAGGGACTGGGGCCAGCCGCAGCCCTAGTTGTTCCCGGCTCTACTGTGTTGCCAGTCGCTGCCCGCCGGTGGGTTTCTGACCGCAACAATTGGTTAGCGTATTTGACAAGTAAATAATAATAAAAAAAATACAGTAGTTTTGGTGTTTTGGGTGTATAGTTTGCAGTAAAATAAAATGCAAAAAGTAAATAGCAATATGTAAATGCTTTCAATGAGAGAAAGCCAAATCCTCTATGCAGCAAGATGACAAGCTTAAGTGTGTGTGTGCTTATATGATACAAGTGTTCCCGAGGGTGGCATGGATTTACTAGCATTAAGAGTTCTACACAACATGGTAAATATTTTGTCAAGTTTCTCCCCCTTAGGGGCGGAGCCTAAATTAGGTGAAGCCATATATATGAGAAAATGCACCCCTTATGATGGGTCCTAGATCCATTCTCATGTGCAAGTATAGGAATCATTAAGACATAAATGTTACACCATAACAATTAGATCATTGGTCCCCGACATAAACCCCTCTTTGGCAACTCAAAGTATTGGAAAATGGTTTATGTCGTTCCGTCCCTTCCAACACTCATTTATTACATTAAAGTGTATCCCTATGAGATCATATAGGTGAAGTAATATGCAGTCGATGTTCGCATAAAACCATCATAGAACAACATAAAAGAAAAAACTTGACCAAATACTCATTGCACATCATATAGAATCATAACCAGATCATCCTATGCCCTCATGAACATGAGGAACTACTCACAAGTGTCAAACATTATATGGACCAGAGGCATAATGATTGCAACACAATTTGAAAGTATAATATCTCCACCAAATAATGACAAAGTACCAATCACAAACATGCAACTAACCCTTTAAACAATATCTGGGGTTCAATCAAGCATAAACTATGAGGGGGGGGGGGTGAAGTTGATCTCGAACATGGTTATGGTGGTGATGATGGAGATGCCCCTACGTAAAGGAGGAGTTGTGATGAAGATGACGTCGATTTCCCCTTCACCGGAGGTACTGGTGCGGCATGATTTGCCCTCTCCCGGAGTAGGAGAGGACTTTCGCCTCCTCCGCCACCTCAATAAATCTTGGAAAAAATATGGCTTAGGTTTTTGGGCGAAACAGAGGCGTCTGTATGAAGGGGGGCAAGACGATGCTCGAGGGAAAAACATGCATAGACGGCGTGCATAGGCTGGGGGTGCCACCTGTCCTCTTTTGGCCCTCATGGATCCCCTCGCGTGATTCGTTGGCCCACAGTCCTTCTCCCGGTGAAAAACTGATCAGATATTTTTCTTCAAATTTTAGGTGTCCAGAAGGTCTCTGAAATATTAAAATACGAAAAAGGAGGTTTTCTGCTTCCCAGAAATTAAATACCAATGAAATGGACTTTGTAGGGAAGTCCCTGAAATCAACTCAAAATGCATAAATAATGATGTATGATGGCAAATATCAATGAAAACTAAACATATATGTCACAATATTGTTGATATAAAATGCACGTATCACATGCCCGGAAACTCCGACCCATCACCCCAGAATCTCCGATCCACCAGCCCGGAGTCTCCAGCCTAAGACGCCAGAATCTCCGGACCAAGTGAAATGACATTTCCAATCTGCGCTGGGCCCAACCCATCCCTGGATTTTTACTCTTTCATGCCTAAAGTACCCCTATGACGTGGTAGACTATATAAGGACCCTTCCCTCATTTTGGAAACCCTAGACATAGATTTTGGATCATTCCTCTTGAGCTTTGCTCCTCTACCTCTCTGATGACAATTCCTATGTAGTCAAGGCTATGTTTGTTGGATTTGGTACTTGTTATTTGTGATCCTAGTGGCTATCCACTCTCTCCACATAGTTGGTATCTTATCCATCACCAATCTCTCCCTCGAGACTCTACCTCGCGGTCTTTTTTGGGTGATTCTGTCGGAGTGGTTATTCGAGCCACTAAGATGTAACTCAATTTGTATCCGGGTGTGTGTGTTTGTGTTTCTAGTGTTCTTCGTGTTCCTCTTTCCCCTCCTCCACATACGGGTCAAATCGTGAGATCAGGCACAAATACGTGACCCAATTCACATCACCTTGGAACAAGGAGGCCCCAACATCAACGCCATCACCATCTCTGTGTTCATCACCGACCCCTCTATCCATCGTGTTGTAATACAAGCTCTTGTGGATCGTATACATGTACCATATTCATCCATCCATGTTCATTCATATGATGTCTTGTTCAACTTTACTTGAGTAGTTTATTTGGCGATATGGATGAACCCTAGTATCAATATGAACTGAAATAAAGATTTATGTTGATTTGTTGCAATATTTGAAAGTAGTGGTTGCCTTTGGTGATGTTGTATGTTGTGCGCCATGCAATATTTTCCATTCGGGACATTGAAGGCAATTTTTGTTAAGCATGGTTGGAGGTACATGGACGTAATGGTATAAGCAATCCGCCGCCTCTTTCAATCATGTCTTAGCGAGGAGTAAGTGGTACAAGGGTATATGCACATCGCCATGGAGAGACCCTTAATTAGTGGAACTAGCGCGGCATGCGAACAAGGAAGATCGATAGTCGTTATGAGGGGTGTGAAACATTGGTTTTGGGAGCACCTTTATTCAGGAATCTCCTCGCTTCACCAACATATTATTGTAACTTACACATTAAGTCCTAATCAACATAGTTATATGCTAGTGGTGATTCTGGACTTCCCAATGACATCTTTCTCTTAGTTTACTTTCAGTTTTAGTTTACTTTTAGTCTTTAATTTTATTATTTTTCTATTCACAACTACTTTACATTCACTGGTTGATTACAATATAGAATATGCTATTTCCTTAATAGGGTGTGTACTTTTCATTCTGCAGAACTCCCATGGGGTCGATCTTTTAATAAATGCTTGTTGTTGTTAGTACTGCAATAACCCTGTTGTGGTGCAGGAAACCGGGTCATCACACACCACGTTCGAGTAGGACCGCCGCAAAGAACCATCATACGATAGATCCTCTCCACCATAACCGACCACCTTCGAGTTCTAGATCCACTACCTTGCGAGTCCTTGGGAAAAACCTAGGCGGGAAGAGGGACCGAGCAAAGGTGAGAGAGGGAAGAGGGCCATCGGGCTGGGAGGGCAACCAACTGGAAGGGGGCCGCTGCCGCGAGAGTAGCAAACGTCGGTCATGGAGAAGGGTGCCATGCGCCTCCCACTCACGCTCACCGTTTATTCTATAAGTTATACGATTTTATAAGAATTTTAGGGTCCCGTTTTATAACTCTTAGTGGGGCCTCCAGTTCTTGGAGACAGCCCTAATAAACAAGTAGAAGTAGGGTGCTACATTCACACAGAGGGTTCGAACCTCACCATACCGTGTGCCAATCATTTGTCCGGATCTTCACGATCAGTATCCTGATACATATCGTAGTATCTTACCATTTTATGATACTACCATGGCCAATCGATACATATCATGATGGTACCTTAATCTGGTTGTATCATACTCATATCCCGTTTGCCTACGCAAAAAAAAGTATGAACAAAATAGTGGTGGCAAGCTGAAGAGTAAAAATTGTTTTATATTCTCAAGACTAACTAAGTGTTTAAACAATACAACATCAATATATTGAGTTTGTATGTACAAGAAAGCAGTCAGCTAATCTTTTTTTTAGCGATTGTCAACCATAATATTTATTTTGTGTGCTAGTAATTAGTTGTGTTTGTTTGTATCATGCATTGGATGAGTCGGCCCATATTTATATATTAATTACATCATTTACATGACGAGACTACAAAAGACTCAGAATAAGCTCAAAATTTAAATTAAAGATTAAATTTAAATATTTTAAGGTATATTATTAATATATACATAATTTTTATTGAAATAAAAAATCTTATAGTATTTTTTGACAGAAAAAATGTTATAGTATTGTGATACTACAATACGGTACTGCAAATAAGAAAACGATAATCCCGATACTAACAACCTTCACGGAAGCTGCCTCACACTTTTCATTTACTTGAACCATCCTCCGCGACGATTAATGTCATAAAAATACCACACCAAGGCGCGCCCCAGCTGCTAGTGTCGATGGATTCGCGGAGCTGCCACTGATCAGCTGCAAGTATCGATTGAATTATTTTGTTTTGGTTTATGTGTCCACCGGCTCCTGCGCATATGTATGTGCGTCCATGCTCCCCTCATTCCTTCCCCACTACCCCAGGTCCCCAGCTTACTCATCAACCACAGCATCCCCTCTGTGTGTGTGTGTGTGTCTCTCTCCACACATATATACACTGGCCCAAAGATCAGTAGCTAGGTGCAACTATATTTTTAGGAGACCATTAGTTTGATTGCAGAGAGACAGGCAGCTTGACAGAGGGAGACAACTTCATTGGTGCATGTATATGGCGCAGGAAGATGTGGACCTAGCCCTGGGTCTCTCCGTCGGCTCCGGCACTGGCAACCCCCACCTGCTTCAGCCGAAAGAAGCACCGCCGCTGGAGCCATCGTTGACCCTGAGCCTAACCATCGCCGTAAAGAGGGAGAAGGTGGAGGAGGAGAACAAGAGGGCCATGATCTACTACTCTGCGGCATCGTCAGCGGCGGATGACGACATTGAGGGGTGCAACAACAGCGGTAGCAGCCGGAAAAAGCTGAAGCTAACCAAGGAGCAGTCGGCGCTCCTGGAAGGTCGCTTCAAGGAGCACAGCACTCTCGACACGGTAAGAGTACAATCCTCAATGAACTCATCAAATACTGCATCTTCATTTGCATTGCATGGTCTCCTAGATTAATGATTGATCATTTTAGGATCAGATGATGTCTATAAATCTGGTCAGTATTTCTTTGGCTGATGTCTCTATTGATTTGGCCTTTTGGATAATTGAATAATCTGAGCAGAAGCAGAAGACAGCTTTAGCAAGGCAGCTCAACCTCAGGCCAAGGCAAGTTGAGGTCTGGTTCCAAAACAGAAGAGCCAGGTATCCAATTCACGAGTACTACTAACATTGTCAAGATTCATGATGGTTAATTAATTAATTAATAATAATAATTTGCAGGACAAAGCTGAAGCAAACGGAGGTGGACTGCGAGCTCCTGAAAAGCTGCTGCGAGACTCTCACCGAGGAGAACCGGCGCCTCCATCTTGAGCTCCAGCAACTCCACCACCAACAACAACGCCACCCAACCGCCGCGTTCTTCATGCCCGCAGCCGCCATGCTCTCCGTCTGCCCCTCCTGCAACCGCCTCGCCCCTGCACCGCCCGCCCATGCCGCCGCCGCAGCTGACCGTCCTGCCTCCAAACGCAGCTTCTTTGCCACCAATTCTGCCGCCTCAGCTAGACAACTCTATCCACACAAAGATAGACATGCATCCATGAATTAGTCAATCATGAGTTCATAACTCAACTGATTAGTGTATATAGATGTTCATCCCATCCACTCCCCTTTATTTGGTTAGCTTCGTTTTTTCGCAAGTTAACTGACGCACGAGGAGGATCGATGGAGTACCATGAATTTAGGAAAAAGAAGATTTTATTATAGTGTAAGAAATGTTGCTGTTGTAGCTACTTAGATAGGATAAAAAGTGTAGTTGTTTGTGAGTCCCTGATGAATTTTATTAAGTCAGGAGATTACCACCTACCTATGGTGATGATGACGTGACGCTTCAAAGGATACGTCCTGGTTTATTCGGACGTAGAGATGTCCGTTTTTCTTAATTATGTATTCATCGTCTGGTGAAATACTAATTTACTTTCCGTCAGTATACATATATTTATTGATTTGTTTCAGAAACTACATGTGCTTGAGACTTACAGTGACGATTTTCTAATTACGTACTACTAGTTCTGATGTCCAGATTCTCTTCGGTTTGCTTTTTCATCATAAAAAAAATCAAAATTGAAAAGCATTTCATGAAAAAGAATTAACCAAAGCTTTATTCCATCCCATATATCATGACAGCATTGAAAAGCTATGGTACTATTAGTGCTTCTTGCGATGACACAAAATGATGTGATTGAGCAAATTAAGATGCGACATGAAATAGGCGTGATATAGTGCCAAAGGAGGTTGGGTGTGGTCGTGGTGGTGGTTTGCGAGGCCTGGATTGTATGCAGCTAGGTAGGGGACGCAATCAACCAGGCAACCCATGATCTTTCTGTTGAGACACAATCACACCATTCTGATTGCTGCCTCCCGATCTTTGGGCAATTTCCTGATGACTCCGTCTCCCACGGCAGGCGTTTCTATCGTGAATACTTCCATACAAGTACATCGTCCATGGCTAGCTCTATGTGGCTAGTACTTCACCTGTTCATAATTATCCCTGCCTAGCAGTCGCTCCATATCTAAAATTGACAACCTAGAGCGAACAATAGCATTTTATTTCTCTTTCTTAATGCTGTGTTCTTGGCTTATATTTATGTATCCATGTGTTGAAAACAAGCAAAACAACATTTTAATAAACACATCATAATCTGAGCCATTGGCATCTTTACATTGCTTATATTATGATTGATAGAGTACCTTCCATCGTCACCGGGCAAAACCCGTATGACGCGCACTGGTAGAAAAATGGCCTATAGTCGCGGTTTGCAACTGCCATTAGTCGCGGTTGCGCAACCGGGACCAATTAAGTGCGACTAAAGGCCCCCCCTTTAATCGCGGTTGCTTACGAACCGCGACTAAAGGCCCGTCCACGTGGGCGCCAGGCGTCCGTCGGGGCGGAGGACCTTTAGTCGCGGTTCGTCTGGCCAACCGCGACTAAAGGCCTCCGCAGATTTAGGGTTTTAGCCTCCCCCTAAATCTGGTTTCTTTTTAGTGTTTTATTTCTTTTATATTTTATTTTGTGTTTTATTTTAATTTTGAAGAAGTTTCAGTACACATATTCTACGCTACTATATACATGCATATGAATGTACAATTTCGAACAAGTTTGAAATTAGAAACAAGAAGAATTCAAGAGGAATATACAATATATATTCAATCTCGGATGACCATATACAACTTCGAACAAGTTTCCATACACAATTTACGGCATCAGAAGTTCTTCGTCCTCGTAATAGTGTTCTCCTTTAGGATGGAGGACTTCCCTCATCAAAAATCCTGCTAATTCCTCTTGAATTGGTCGGAAGCGAGCTTCTGGACTAAGCGTCTTCCGCAAGTTATTCCTCCGCATGTTGCTATCCGACGGCTTCCGCTCAGAGGTGTGTCTCCGGATGAACTCACAAACATAGTATCCGCATAGATTGGCCCCCGGTGGCTGAATATCCACATTAAGTAACCTTCTAAATTCTAGCTCATGTTTGAATTCGCCGACCATTTCATCTAAGAACCGTCTCCAAACCCTACAGGGCAAAGAAAATTAAATGAACAAGGGAGTTACTAGTTACTTGATATTAGGAAATGAACGAAAGAGGCCGATCGATATAGAGCGCAAATGATTGAAAATAATTACTTTTGCAGCATATTTCTCATGTTGATCCAAAGCTTTGAATCCATATTCAGAGAGTCCATGATGATAACTCTGGAGGTGTGAAATTCAATTATTAGCAGAATCCAGTAAAACATGCGGACACGATACATGCACAGTCATGCATAACTCATCGATTAGACATACCATGCATGTAGTAAACAAAAAAGAATGTGGTCAAGACAGAAACACTCACCCAAAATGGTAAGGAAATAGAATTTGACTTTTGGGTTGCTGCTTTGTAAGAAAATCCCACAGGTCTTTCTCCACGTCGCGGGGGAATCTTTCTAACACATATCCATTAACTATATGGGGGTCAATGAACCCAACATCATGGATGTTCCTTTTTCTGTATTCCCCAATCTTCATTTTGCATGATAGCGTACACAAAAATATAGTTAGGACAATATATATAGTGCAGGCAATGAACGAGATGAGGTAGAAATAAATCACTAACAGAACGTAGCAACTGATGATAGATTTGTCGAGCTCGCGCAGATTGAACAGCTGGAACAATTCACTCATATGAACTGTTACATAGTAATGTTTGAAGTGATGCTCATGTCTAACTTCCGCATAAATATATTCTTTGCCGGCCTTAATTTTTATGAAAACCTTGTACCAACGTAGCAGATTTCCCATTTGTGCTGGTAGACTCTCTTCCTGCGCAGGCACGACGAGTGACCCATTCGGCACATATGTAAATGCTACCTCACTCATTGGCGCATCCTCAAGGCCTAACACTGCACCAAGAGTCATACTGAACTCGGCCGTTTTTTCTTTGGCACCCGTTACAGTCATTCCTTGTTCTGCCGCAGCTGCTATGATAGCGGGGTCCATTAGTTCAAAGTCCTTATCAATATCGGCTCTGAAGGACAATGTCATAGCATCCGGACCGGCGGCTTTCACTATGAGCGGGGGGATCGATTGTTTATTCTGTTCCCCGAGGTGGGCAACTTGTTTCCCGCTTTTTTTACTTTCTTCTTTCTTCTCCTCCAAGGCTTTCTTCTCCTTCTCCGCCAAGGCTTTATTCTCCTTCAATATTTCTGCTTGCCTACGAAGTTCACGTCCATAGTCGTCAGGCATATTCTTCTCGACTTGGGACGGTGTCGTCGAAAATGACTTAGCCCACTTCTTTTCCTTCTCAGTAAATACTGACTTGGGCTCACGCTCTTTTTTCGCCTTCATATCCGCCTTCCATTTCTCATACTGACTAGCCGCGGTCAAGTTGGTTTGCTCTTCACTAAGTTCCCAAGGCCTTGGGAGGAGAGGCTTCAGTGATGGCTCCGGTACCTTTGTGGTCTTAGGTACATAAGGGTCCGGGTTAATAGTCTAGGAGGAGGTTGCCTTGCTGTCCGTCTGCTTCTGCTTCTTCACCGGAGGTGGATTGGGGGGCGACGTACCCGCCGGAGGCGGACTGGGTGGTGGCGGCTGCTTACCCGCCGGAGGTTGTGGATTGGGGGCGGCGTCGGCTGACGTGAAGGAGGTGTAGGTGAACCACCACCACCACCACCGGAGGGGGTGGACTTGTTAGCCTTGGCGCCTCGCCTGGAAACACTATGTACTTCTTTTTCCATAGAATGAACTGGCGCTTGACATCTCCAAGTCTTCTCTCCCCTTCGGGTGTAGCATAGTCAATCTCCAGGTCCTCAAACCCTTGGACTATGTCTTCCACCATGACACGAGCATAGCCATCTTGAATGGGGTTGTTGTGGTGGAGTGCTCCAGGTGTACAGGGTAAAGCACTGCCGGTAGCTACCTTCGTGGAAATGTTCCCCACTGGATAATGCAGATCACATTCTTTCATCTCCTTTACATCATCCACGGGGTAGTGAGGCTCCGGTGCACGAATCTCGATCGTCGATGCATTAGCACCAACCGAGGTGAAGGGTGCATTAGCACCAGCCGGGTCCAGCAAGGGTTGATGACCCACAAGTATAGGGGGTGTATCGTAGTACTTTCGATAAATAAGAGTGTCGAACCCAACGAGGAGCAGAAGGTGTTGACAAGCAGTTTCGATGAAGGATTCACTGTAAATGCTCACGGACAAGTATTCAGGGGGTTTTGATATAGCAGATGAATAAAGTACAAGTAAGTAAAGTGCGAGAGTAATAATTGCAGCGAGTGGCCCAATCCTTTTTAGCACAAAGGACAAGCCGGTTTGTTTACTTATAATGACCAAACGTTCTTGAGGACACACGGGAATTTAGTCTAGTGCTTTCGCTTCATATAGCTGATTAATCTTCATTGTTTTGATAAGTGTTGTGTGGGTGAACCTATGCTAATGCACCGCCCTTCCTAGGACTAATACATACTTGTGATTACACCCCTTGCAAACATCCGCAAATACAAGAAAGTAATTAAGATAAATCTAACCACAGACCTTAAACTACGAGATCCTGCTATCCCTCCCGCATCGATATACCAACGGGAGTTTAGGTTTCTGTCACTCCGGCAACCCCGCAATTAGCAAACGAATACAAGATGTATTCCCCTAGGCCCATAAAGGTGAAGTATCATGTAGTCAACGTTCACATGACACCACTAGAAGAATAACACCACAACTTAAATATCATAACATTGAATATTACCCAACATACTTCACTACTAACATTTAGACTTCACCCATGTCCTCAAGAACTAAACGAACCACTCACGAGACATCATATGGAACATGATCAGAGGTGATATGATGATGAATACAATCTGAACATAAACCTTGGTTCAATGGTTTCACTCAATAGCATCAATAACAAGTAGTAATCAATACCGGGAGAGTTTCCCCTACCAAACAATCAAGATTCAACCCTAGATGTTACAGCGGTGACGAGGTGCAGCGGTGGAGACGGCGGTGATGATGATGGAGATGATGGTGATGATGACCCCAATGATGTCCAGCTCGATGACGGTGACGATGGCGTCGATTTCCCCCTCCGGGAGGGAATTTCCCGCGGATTTCAGCCTGCCGGAGAGCTCTTTTCTCTCTGGTGTTTTCCGCCCCGCGAGGCGGCTGTGACTCTTCGCGATTATCCCCTGGAGCTTAGGTTTTCGGGACGAATAAGTACGCGAAGGAGAGGAGGCCAGAGGGGGCTGTGGGCCCCCTCCCCACATGGCGGCGCGGCCAGGCCTGGGCCCGCGCCGGCCTATGGGGGGGGGGGGCCATGGCGGCCCTCCACGACTCCTCCTTTTGGCTATCTTCGTCTTCTGGAAAAATAGGATTTTCAGTATAATTCCCATCAGTTGTTGATCTTCCGAAATATTGCATTCTGACGGTGCTTTTTCCAGCAGAATCTCGACTGCAGTGCGCGACTCTCCAATAATCATGAAACATGCAAAATAGATGAAATAACATAAGTATCATCTCTAAATATGAAATATATCAATGAATAACAGTAAATTATGATATAAAATAGTGATGCAAAATGGACGTATCAAGGGTGCATTAGCACCAGGCGGGGCTTCCGTGGAAGCCATGCTGCTTCTCCGCTGCTGGCTTCCGAGATCTTCATGCGGCCCTGCAGCCGATCTTTCTTTTACTAGTTGATACACCATCTGCTTCACCTCATGGAGTTCCGATGCCAAGTGCCCCACAAGATCTGCATCCCGATCCGTCTTTCTCTTACGGCTTCTGTAACCGTACGGGTCATTGTCCTGGGAAAACCCTAATTTCCACGGAATGGCGCCTTTGCCTCGTACACGTCCTGGGTGTTCAGGATTCTTGAGGGCAAATGTCAGCGCGTCGTTCTCTCTGTTGAACTTGATCTTCCCCTCTTGAGCTTGGGTCATTGCGTCAATAAGGGCTTGGGTGGATTTAAACGCTTTCTTCCGGTGAACACACATCCCTGTCTCCGGGTCTAGCGATCCCCCATGCCCGTACCACCAGCTTTTGGCCCTTGGGTCCCATCCCTCTGTACCTAGAGGGATTCCTCGCCCCCTCAGGTCGTTCTCCATCTTCTCCCACTTAGGCTCCGAAAGGCGGTATCCTCCTGGCCCCATAATATGATTGTACTCTTTCTTAGCCGCATTTTCCTTATTTTTTCGATATGTCCTTGAAATGCTCCGATTTCTTTTGCCTCACAAATTCTGGCCAATCATCTTTCAGTTTCTCATATTGTCCTTTGAAATCCGGAGTCTTGTTCTCGTTGACATAGTCAAGGGCTAAATTTTTCTTGAAGTTCCGGAATGCTTCGGCCATCTTCTGAAGAGCGAACTCTTTGACTAGCCTCCTCCTCTCACGTCCACCCGGAATCTCGTTACCGAATTCATCGTGTTTGTTGAATTCCGGAGGTAGAATGAAATGTTCCATAAGCTTTCTCCAGCAATCCTTTTTCGTTCTCTTGTCGACAAAACTGAAACCAAGACGTGCGTTCTTTGGCTCATTCCATTCCTGGACGGTGATCGGGACGTTGTCTCTAACAACGACTCCGCATTGGTTGATAAACTTTGTGTAGTGCTTTTGGGGCTCCAGCGGCCTGCCGGTTGCACTGACAACATCGATGGTATATGTTTCTCCTGGTTTCATCGTCTTGGTTTTGCCACGCTTTGTCGTACTCGATTTTTTTGACGATCTGGCCGAGGGCTAAAAAAAGAAAGAGAGTCGCGCGCGTTAATACATATTTATTCAAATCAGTAAGTTTGTATCACATGGGGCTCAATGTATATATATACCTCGTCGGAGGTGGTTGCTACTTGCAATTCGAGATCGTCGTTTGTCGACGGTTGACCTCCACCGACAATGTACGTTCCTTCCTCATCACCTTGTTGACGACCTTCATCTTCACCGTCAAGGTTCAGATAAGAAGAGACATCCTCTTCTTCATCTTCTTCGGCTGGCACATAAGGAACATCGTCGTTTATGATGCCCATTATATGTTCTTCAGCATCCGGATCATAGTGTTCCATAATCGGGTCAGCTCTATCATCCGCCATATGTCAGTCCTTAAAACATGTAGTAAAAACTAATTAATTAAGTAAAGAAGGGGGCGGTGGCGGTGGCGAAAGGGGGGCGGTGGCAAAAGGGGGCGGTGGCGAAAGGGCGGGGGCGGTGCATAGGGGCCTCCCTCGCCGCGAACAAAAAAAAACCCGCGCGTATCCGGAGGGGGCGACGAGGGGGGCGGCGTACCTCGCTGCCCCCTCCGTATTCGCGCGGGGTTGGTTCTCCGATTTGTTAAGTTTTTATTTTTGTTAAGCCGGCAAGAGAGGGCGCGGCGGCGGTCGGCGAGAGAGGGCACGGTCGCCGTTCTTTGATGAACTTTTTTTTTATTTTGTTTGTGTTGTGTGCATCTCTAAAAAAGAATAAAAAATAAAAACGAAAAAAAATCGGCCGTGTGAGCCTCTCTCCTTCTCCTCTTCTCTCTTTTTCCCTTCTCTCTGTCTGTACACGCACGGGCCGGTGTCTGCGCGGGCGGCCGGCGGGCGTCGCGCGGCGAGGACGTCGACGGCAGCGGCGTCGGCGGCAGTCGTTGGGAACGGCAAGGCGACACGCGCGCGCGGCGGCCGACGGCAGCTGGGGAACGGCGAGAGGCGCGGCGCGGCGAGACGACGTACGTTGACGGCGAGGCGCGCGGCCGGCACGGGACGAAGACGGAGGCGGCGGCGGCGGCGTCGTTGACGGAGCGGGGTCGTCCGCCGGCGTTGGCGGCGTCGTCCGGCGGCGTCGAGGGCAGCGCGGCGTCGGGCAGCCAGACGCCGTGGTCGAGGATCGCGCGCGGGCCTCCTACGGTTTCGAGGAAGAAGAGAAGTGAACCGCCACGCGCGCCCGCGCGATTTTTATACCGGTGACGCTAAAGGTGTTTTTTTCAGTTTAAATCATAAAAACTTCAGAAAAATAAAACTAATTCATTTCAAAATATTAAAAAAACAAATAATATATCAAAAAATTCAGAAAAATAAAAATAATTCATTTAAAAATCTTAAAATACATATAATATATCAAAAAATTCAGAAAAATAAAACTAATTCATTTCAAAATCTTAAAAATACAAATAATATATCAAAAAATTCAGAAAAATAAAACTAATTCATTTCAAAATCTTAAAAATACAAATAATATATCAAAAAATTCAGAAAATAAAACTAATTCATTTCAAAATCTTAAAAATACAAATAATATATCAAAAAATTCAGAAAAATAAAACTAATGCATTTCAAAATCTTAAAAATACAAATAATATATCAAAAACATAATAAAAATAAAACTAATTCATTTCAAAATCTTAAAAATACAAATAATATATCAAAAATTCAGAAAATAATACTAATTCATTTCAAAATCTTAAAAATACAAATAATATATCAAAAAATTCAGAAAAATAAAACTAATTCATCTACCCACGCGTCCTTATCCTGCCGACAGCTTTAGTCGCGGTTGCACCCTCCAGCCGGGACTGAAGCTTACCCAAACGTCCTTATCCGACCAGCCGGGACTAAAGGTTAGTTGACCATCTCTGGATTCCCGCCATTTCTTCCCTGTCTTCCCGCTTCCCGCCTCTTTCTTCCCGCCTCTTTTTTCCCGGCACTTTCTTCCCGCCTCCTTTCTTCCCGCTCCTATTTTTCCCGCCATTTCCCACTACATATATGTAGCCCGGCTTGGCCAGCATTATCACATCTCTACAATCTCTCATCACTCTCTCATGGCTTCCACCGTACCCACTCTAACCTACCAGCAGGTGGAGGAGCTTTGCGCCTAGAACTACCCTTGCCCACCGGGTTACCGCGTCCCCGCCAGCTGGAGCCTAAGCGCCGGAGGCGTGCCGGTCCCTCCCGTCCCTCAGGGTACTGCGCGTCGGGCGGCCATCACGAACCACTACTACCTCGACCTCACGCCGGAGCAGCGAATGAATTCCCGCTGGCATCCCGATAACCAGCATACTTTGGACGCCTTCTTCATCAATCGGTGTGAGAGGGCGCTCGCCAGGTATGAGGAGGACGGTCTACCTCCTGGGAACTTCCACGAGGCCGGCCGTCGGCTATGGTGGTACGTCCGGACTCTACAGAGCGTCATGGACTACATCACGGCCGGCGATATCCCCTGCCTGCGCTACCCCCAGTTCGAGCCACCAGCGCCGCCCGACGACAGCGACGACGACGGCGGCAAATTAGAAGGCGACGACTACCAGTACAACGATGGCGACTATGAAGACTACGAGTATGCATATTATACGCCTAGGCAGGAGTATGACTAAAACACTCAAACATTCCAAGATGTACTCCTAGGCCTAGGCATGTCCTTCACATCATTGGTTGTAGTTCAAATTTCATGTATCATCAGTGGTATCTCGAATCAATCGAATCATTCGAAAATGGACACCAAACACATCACAGATAATATAATTCACATGATCCATTCAACAAAGTTTGATACAATAAATTATTACACATCATTTCTTCCCTTGTGTCCCTGCTTTCTTACGATTGTGTCATATCCATGGAGCATCCTCATCATTTAACTTAATGCTTGGGTCAGTGTTCACTTTGAAGGGCGGAATTTCACCAAAAATATTATAATCTTCTGACATGTCTGTCTTGTCCTCCACTCCCACGATGTTTCTTTTCCCTGAAAGAACAATGTGGTGCTTTGGATCATCGCATGATGTACTCATCATTTTCTTATCTTTCCGTTTCCTCGGTTTGCTACTCATGTCCTTCACATAGAAAACCTGAGCGACATCTTTGGCTAGGACGAATGGTTCGTCAAGGTAACCAAGATTGTTGAAATCCACCATTGTCATTCTGTATTGCTCGTCCATCTTTACCCCACCTCCTGTTAGCTTGAACCATTTGAACCGGAAGAAAGGGACCTTAAAGGAGGGTCCATAGTTAAGTTCCCATATCTCCTCTATGTAACCATAATATGTGACCTTCCCCCGCAAAAAAAAACCATAATATGTGACCTTTTGCCAAGTCTCGGTTGCTGCATCAAAGCGGACACCACTGTTTTGGTTGATGCTCTTTTTATCTTGGGCGATCGTGTAAAATGTATTCCCATTTATCTCGTGCCCTTGGGAAGTCGTTATAGTCGAAGATGGTGTCTTGGCCAACATGTACAGCTGATCTCCAACATCATTGTCATTCATTAAATGTTTTCGCAACCAACTGCCGAAAGTCTCCATGTGGGCCTTTCTAATCCAGGATTCAGGCTTCCCCGGGTTGTTCGAGCGTAAAATATTCTTGTGTTCCTCGAAGTACGGAGCCACCCAGCTGGAATTGGTCAGAACTATGTGGTGTGCTTCAGTCATAGAATGGTCGTCCATACATATCGTTGATTTCCTTCCGATCGTGCCTTTTCCACTTAGTCTCCCCTCGTGCCGCAATTGAGGAAGACCAATCGGCTTAAGGTCAGGAACATAGTCAACACAAAACTCAATCACCTCCTCATTTCCATAGCCCTTGGCGATGCTTCCTTCTGGCCTAGCACGATTATGAACATATTTCTTTAATACTCCCATGAACCTCTCAAAGGGGAACATATTGTGTAGAAATACAGGACCGAGAATGAAAATCTCTTCGACTAGGTGAACCAGGAGGTGCGTCATAATATTGAAGAAGGATGGTGGGAACACCAACTCGAAACTGACAAGACATTGGACCACATCGTTCTGTAACCATGGTAGATCTTCGGATTGATTACCTTACGAGAGATTGCATTGAGGAATGCACATAGCTTCACAATGGCTACTCGAACATTTTCCGTAGGAGCCCCCTCAAAGCAATCAGAAGCAATTGCGTCATAATCACGTGGCAGTCGTGAGACTTCAGGTTTTGGAACTTTTTGTCCGCCATGTTTATTATTCCCTTTATATTCGACGAGAAGCCAGGCGGGACATTCATACTGCTCAGGCATTCAAAAAAGATGACCTTCTCTTCTTTGGTAAGAGCGTAGCTGGCACGACCTTGAAACCATTCCGGATGCCGGTCATCTGGGTCTTTCAAACGTTGTCTGGTCTCGCCGTGTTTCCTTTGTATCATTTGTCTTCCCATACACGCCCAAGAAGCTTAGCGAGGTTCACGCAAATATTCTTCGTAACATGCATCACGTCAATTGCGAGAGCGGACATCTAGGACTTTCCAATATTCTAGCTCCCAAAATATAGATTTCTTCTTCCACATGGGTGCGTGCCCGTCAACTCCTCGCGGAAGTGATTGTCCGCCAGGACCCTTTCCAAAGATGACTTTCAAATCCTTGACCATATCAAATACCTCAGCACCAGTACGTTCCGCAGGCTTCGGCCGGTGATCTGCCTTGCCGTTGAAATGCTTGTCTTTCTTTCTTACGTTATGATGTCGATGAAGAAATCGACGATGCCCCAGGTACACGTTCTTCTTACAATTACCCAGATATACACTTTCAGTCTCATGTAAGTAGTGCGTGCATGCATTGTATCCCTTATTTGTCTGTCCCGAAAGGTTACTAAGAGCAGGCCAATCGTTGATGGTTACGAAAAGCAACGCTCGTAGGTCAAATTCCTCTTCTTTGTGCTCATCCCACACACGTACACCGTGTCTGCCCCACAACCGTAAAAGTTCATCAACTAATGGCCTTAGGTACACATCGATGTCGTTGCCGGGTTGCTTCGGACCTTGGATGAGCACTGGCATCATAATGAACTTCCGCTTCATGCACAACCAAGGAGGAAGGTTGTAGATGCATAGAGTCACGGGCCAGGTGCTATGGCTAGAGCTCTGCTCACCAAAAGGATTCATGCCATCTGTACTTAGACCAAATCTTATGTTTCTTGCGTCAGCTGCAAAATCTTTGAACTCTCAGTCGATCTTTCTCCATTGCGTTCCATCAGCGGGGTGTCTCAACTCCCCGTCCGACTAACGGTCCTCTTTGTGCCATCGCAACAACTTGGCATGCTCTTTGTTCCTGAACAGACATTTCAACCGTGGTATTATAGGAGCATACCACATCACCTTGGCGGGAACCCTCTTCCTGGGTTTCTCGCCCTCAACATCGTCACCGGGGTCATCGCCTCGATCTTATAACGCAATGCGGTGCATACCGGGCATTCATTCAAATTATCGTATTCACTGCGGTAGAGGATGTAGTCGTTAATGCATGCATGTATCTTCGTGAACCTCTAAACCTAGAGGGCGAGACAACCTTCTTTGCTTCGTACGTATCGGCGGGCAACTCGTTATTCTTTGGAAACTTATTCTTCATCATTTTCAGCAAATTTTCAAATCCCGAGTCAGATAGACCTTCCTGTGCCTTCCATTTCAGCAAATCCAGTGTGCAGCCCAGCTTTTTCAGACCATTATCGCATCCTGGGTACAACGACTTTTTGTGATACTCTAACATGCGATCCAAATTCTTCCTCTCCTTTTCAGTTTCGCGGCCTCTCCGTGCATCAGCAATGGTCCGACCAAGATCATCAGCGGGCTCATCACGTGCCTCTTCTTCACCTTCCCCTTCACCTTCCCTTTCACCTTCCCCACCTTCAGCATCCTCCATGAAAGTATCACCGAAATGATTAGGATAGTTGTCATCTATGATATCATCCCCTTCTTCATCTTCTTCCATTCTAACCCCTCTTTCTCCATGCTTGGTCCAACAATTATAGCTTGGCATGAAACCCTGCCGAAGGAGGTGCAGGTGAACGTCTCTTGAGGAAGAGTAACCCTTTTGATTCTTACAGGCAGCACATGGACAAATAACAAAACCCCCATGCTTGTTCGCATTAGCCACTACGAGGAAATCTTGCAAACCCGTAATGAACTCGCCGGAGAGTCGGTTACTGATACGTCTCCGACGTATCGATAATTTCTTATGTTCCATGCCACATTATTGATGATATCTACATGTTTTATGCATACTTTATGTCATATTTATGCGTTTTCCGGAACTAACCTATTGACGAGATGCCGAAGGGCCGGTTCTTTGTTTTCTGCTGTTTTTGGTTTCGAAATCCTAGTAAGGAAATATTCTCGGAATCGGACGAAATCAACGCCCAGCATCTTAGGATTGCATGAAGCTTCCAGAACACCCGAGAGCCGCCAGAGGGGGGCCACATGCCCACCAAACAGTAGGCCGGCGTGGCCAAGGGGGGGCCCGCGCCCCCCTGTTGTGTCGTCGCCTCGTTGACCTTCTGACTCCGCCTCTTCGCCTATTTAAAGGTCCCTGACCTAAAACCTCGAGAGAAAAAAGCCACGGTACGAGAAACCTTCCAGAGCCGCCGCCATCGCGAAGCCAAGATCTGGGGGACATGAGTCTCTGTTCCGGCACGCCGCCGGGACGGGGAAGTGCCCCCGGAAGGCTCCTCCATCGACACCACCGCCATCTTCATCAACGCTGCTGTCTCCCATGAGGAGGGAGTAGTTCTCCATCGAGGCTCGGGGCTGTACCGGTAGCTATGTGGTTAATCTCTCTCCTATGTGCTTCAATACAATAATCTCATGAGCTGCCCTACATGATTGAGATTCATATGATGATGCTTGTAATCTAGATGTCATTATGCTAGTCAAGTGGGTTTTACTTATGTGATCTCCGGAGACTCCTTGTCCCACGTGTGTAAAGGTGACGAGTGTGTGCACCGTGTGGGTCTCTTAGGCTATATTTCACGAGAATACTTATTCACCGTTATGAATGGCATAGTGAAGTGCTTATTTATATCCCTTTATGATTGCAATGTGTTTTGTATCACAATTTATCTGTGTGCTACTCTAGTGATGTTATTAAAGTAGTTTATTCCTCCTGCACGGTGTAATGGTGACAAGTGTGTGCATCGTGTAGTACTTGGCGTGGGCTATGATTGTGATCTCTTGTAGATTATGAAGTTAACTATTGCTATGATAGTGTTGATGTGATCTATTCCTCCTTTCGTAGCGTGAAGGTGACAGAGTGTGCATGCTATGTTAGTACTTGGTTTGGTTATGTTGATCTGTCATGCACTCTAAGGTTATTTAAACATGAACATCGAATATTGTGGAGCTTGTTAACTCCGGCATTGAGGGTTCGTGTAATCCTACACGAGTTAGTGGTGTTCATCATCCAACAAGAGGGTGTAGAGTCTAGCATCTATCTATTTATTCTGTTATGTGATCAATGTTGAGAGTGTCCACTAGTGAAAGTATGATCCCTAGGCCTTGTTCCTAAATATCGCTATCATCTGCTTGTTTCTTGTTTTACTGCATCTTTACTTCCTGCAATATTACTACCATCAACCACACGCCGACAAGCACTTTGTTGGCGCTCGATTACTCTGCTCATACTTATTCATACCACCTGTATTTCACTATCTCTTCGCCGAACTAGTGCACCTATTAGGTGTGTTGGGGACACAAGAGACTTCTTGCATTGTGATCGCAGGGTTGCTTGAGAGGAATATCTTTGACCTCTTCCCCCTGAGTTCGATAAACCTTGGGTGATCCACTTAAGGGAAACTTGCTTGCTGTTCTACAAACCTCTCGCTCTTGGAGGCCCAACACTGTCTACAAGAATAGAAGCACCCGTAGACATCAAGCACTTTTCTGGCGCCGTTGCCGGGGAGGAAAGGTAAAAGGCACTCATACTACGGTCCCAGGTAAAGTACTTTTCTGGCGCCGTTGTGTGTGTGTTCGAAGCTATTTCCTTTAGATCCTGCAATTGCATCTTTTTGTTTCTTGTTTACACTAGTTTGGCATAATGGACAACAATGAGCTTCTTATTCTATTTCCTGATTTAAGACATGGATGGTTTGATGCGAAAATTAAAAAATCCATGGAACATATTAGTATGAACACTTTGAATACCATTGTTGCTAATGATATAGAAAGTTCTAAGCTTGGGGAAGCTGGTTTTGATGAGCATGATATTTTTTGTCCCCCAAGCATTGAGGAGAAAATTTACTTTGATGATACTTTGCCTCCCATATATGATGATTATAATGATAGTAGTCTTTTGTTACCGCATGTTATGGAGGATAAATTTGATTATGATTACAATATGCCTCCTATATTTGATGATGAGAATAATAATGATAGCTACTTTGTTGAATTTGCTCCTACTACAATTAATAAGAATAACTATGCTTATGTTGGGAGTAGTAATAATTTTATGCATGAGACTCATGATAAGAATGCTCTATGTGATAGTTATATTGTTGAGTTTGCTCATGATGCTACTGAAAGTTATTATGAGAGAGGAAAATATGGTTGTAGAAATTTTCATGTTACTAAAACACCTCTCTATGTGCTGAAATTTTTGAAGTTACACTTGTTCTATCTTCCTATGCTTGTTACTTTGCTCTTCATGAACTTGTTTATTTACAAGATTACTATGCATAGGAAGCATGTTAGACTTAAATTTGTTTTGAATTTGCCTCTTGATGCTCTCTTTTGCTTCAACTCTTATTTCTTGCGAGTGCATCATTAAAACTGCTGAGCCCATCTTAATGGCTATAAAGAAAGAACTTCTTGGGAGATAACCCATGTGTTTATTTTGCTACAGTACTTTTATTTTGTATTTGTGTCTTGGAAGTTGTTACTACTGTAGCAACCTATACTAATCTTATTTTATTGCATTTGTTGTGCCAAGTAAAGTCTTTGATAGTAAGGTTCATACTAGATTTGGATTACTGCGCAGAACCAGATTTCTTGCTGTCACGAATCTGGGCCTAATTCTCTGTAGGTAACTCAGAAAATTATGCCAATTTACGTGAGTGATCCTCAGATATGTACGCAACTTTCATTCAATTTGGGCATTTTCATCTGAGCAAGTCTGGTGCCTCTTTAAAATTCATCTTTACGGACTGTTCTGTTTTGACAGATTCTGCCTTTTTTTCGCATTGCGTCTTTCGCTGTGTTGGATGGATTTCTTTGTTCCATTAACTTCCAGTAGCTTTGAGCAATGTCCAGAAGTGTTAAGAATGATTGTGTCACCTCTGAACATGTGAATTTTTGACTATGCACTAACCCTCTAATGAGTTTGTTTTGAGTTTGGTGTGGAGGAAGTTTTCAAGGGTCAAGAGAGGAGGATGATATACTATGATCAAGAAGAGTGAAGAGTCTAAGCTTGGGGATGCCCCTGTGGTTCATCCCTGCATATTTCAAGAATACTCAAGCGTCTAAGCTTGGGGATGCCCAAGGCATCCCCTTCTTCATCGACAACTTATCATGTTTCTTCTCTTGAAACTATATTTTTATTCGGTCACATCTTATGTACTTTACTTGGAGCGTCTGTATGTTTTTGTTTTTGTTTGAATAAATTCTTGTATGGGAGAGAGACACGCTCCGCTGGTTCATATGAACACATGTGTTCTTAGCTTTTAATGTTCATGGCGAAGGTTGAAACTGCTTCGTTAATTGTTATATGGTTGGAATCGGAAAATGATACATGTAGTAGTTGCTAAAATGTCTTGGATAATGTGATACTTGGCAATTGTTGTGCTCATGTTTAAGCTCTTGCATCATATACTTTGCACCTATTAATGAAGAAATACATAGAGCGTGCTAAAATTTGGTTTGCATAATTGGTCTCTCTAAGATCTAGATAATTTCTAGTAAAGTGTTTTGAACAACAAGGAAGACGGTGTAGAGTCTTATAATGTTTATAATATGTATTTTATGTGAGTTTTGCTGCACCGGTTCATCCTTGTGTTTGTTTCAAATAACCTTGCTAGCCTAAACCTTGTATCGAGAGGGAATACTTCTCATGCATCCAAAATCCTTGAGCCAACCACTATGCCATTTGTGTCCACCATACCTACCTACTACATGGTATTTCTCTGCCATTCCAAAGTAAATTGCTTGAGTGCTACCTTTAAACAATTCAAAATTTATCACCTCTGATTTGTGTCAATGTTTTATAGCTCATGAGGAAGTATGTGGTGTTTTATCTTTCAATCTTGTTGGGCAGCTTTCACCAATGGACTAGTGGCTTCGTCCGCTTATCCAATAATTTTGCAAAAAGAGCTGGCGCGGGGTTCCCGACCCCCAATTAATCAACCTTCATTAATAATTCTCTTCACATGTTTTGCTCTAATTCATCGGTAAGCAACTTAATTTTGCAAATAGACACTCCTTCATGGTATGTGAATGTTGGAAGGCACCCGAGGATTCGGTTAGCCATGGCTTGTGTAAGCAAAAGGTTGGGAGGAGTGTCAACCATAAATAAAACTAAAGTACATGTGTAAACAAAAGAGAAGAGGGTTGATCTACCTTGCTGGTAGAGATAACGTCCTTCATGGGAGCCGCTCTTTGAAAGTCTGTTTGGCAAGGGGGTTAGAGTGCCCACTACCATTCGTTGACAACAACAAACACCTCTCAAAACTTTACTTTTATGCTCTCTTTATGTTTTCAAAAACCAAAGCTTTAGCACAAATATAGCAATCAATGCTTCCCTCTGCGAAGGGCCCTTCTTTTACTTTTATTGTTGAGTTAGTTCACCTATCTCTCTCCACCTCAAGAAGCAAACACTTGTGTGAACTGTGCATTGATTCCTACATACTTGCATATTGCACTTGTTATATTACTTTACATTGACAATATCCATGAGATATACATGTTATAAGTTGAAAGCAACCGCTGAAACTTCAAATCTTCCTTTGTGTTGCTTCAATACCTTTACTTTGATTTATTGCTTTATGAGTTAACTCTTATGCAAGACTTATTGATGCTTGTCTTGAAAGTACTATTCATGAAAAGTCTTTGCTTTATGATTCATTTGTTTACTCATGTCATTTACCATTGTTTTGATCGCTGCATTCATTACATATGCTTACAATAGTATGATCAAGATTATGATGGCATGTCACTCCAGAAATTATCTTTGTTATCGTTTACCCGCTCGGGACGAGCGAAAACTAAGCTTAGGGATGCTGATACGTCTCCGACGTATCGATAATTTCTTATGTTCCATGCCACATTATTGATGATATCTACATGTTTTATGCATACTTTATGTCATATTTATGCGTTTTCCGGAACTAACCTATTGACGAGATGCCGAAGGGCCGATTCGTTGTTTCTCGCTGTTTTTGGTTTCAGAAATCCTAGTAAGGAAATATTCTCGGAATCGGACGAAATCAACGCCCAGCATCTTAGGATTGCATGAAGCTTCCGGAACACCCGAGAGCCGCCGGAGGGGGCCACGGAGCCCACCAAACGATGAGGCCGGCGCGGCCAAGGGGGCCCGAGCCCTCTGTTGTGTCGTCGCCTCGTTGACCTTCCGACTCCACCTCTTCGCCTATTTAAAGGTCCCCGACCTAAAACCTCGAGAAAAAAAGCCACGGTACGAGAAACCTTCCAGCAGCCGCCGCCATCGCGAAGCCAAGATCCGGGGGACAGGAGTCTCCGTTCCGGCACGCCGCCGGGACGGGGAAGTGCCCCGGAAGGCTCCTCCATCTACACCACCGCCATCTTCATCAACGCTGCTTGTCTCCCATGAGGAGGGAGTAGTTCTCCATCGAGGCTCGGGGCTGTACCGGTAGCTATGTGGTTAATCTCTCTCCTATGTGCTTCAATACAATAATCTCATGAGCTTCCCTACATGATTGAGATTCATATGATGATGCTTGTAATCTAGATGTCATTATGCTAGTCAAGTGGGTTTTACTTATGTGATCTCCGGAGACTCCTTGTCCCACGTGTGTAAAGGTGACGAGTGTGTGCACCGTGTGGGTCTCTTAGGCTATATTTCACAGAATACTTATTCATCGTTATGAATGGCATAGTGAAGTGCTTATTTATATCCCTTTATGATTGCAATGTGTTTTGTATCACAATTTATCCGTGTGCTACTCTAGTGATGTTATTAAAGTAGTTTATTCCTCCTGCACGGTGTAATGGTGACGAGTGTGTGCATCGTGTAGTACTTGGCGTGGGCTATGATTGTGATCTCTTGTAGATTATGAAGTTAACTATTGCTATGATAGTGTTGATGTGATCTATTCCTCCTTTCGTAGCGTGAAGGTGACGAGTGTGCATGCTATGTTAGTACTTGGTTTGGTTATGTTGATCTGTCATGCACTCTAAGGTTATTTAAACATGAACATCGAATATTGTGGAGCTTGTTAACTCCGGCATTGAGGGTTCGTGTAATCCTACACAGTTAGTGGTGTTCATCATCCAACAAGAGGGTGTAGAGTCTAGCATCTATCTATTTATTCTGTTATGTGATCAATGTTGAGAGTGTCCACTAGTGAAAGTATGATCCATAGGCCTTGTTCCTAAATACTGCTATCGTTGCTTGTTTACTGTTATACTGCATCTTTACTTCCTGCAATATTACTACCATCAACCACACGCCAGCAAGCACTTTTCTGGCGCCGTTACTACTGCTCATACTTATTCATACCACCTGTATTTCACTATCTCTTCGCCGAACTAGTGCACCTATTAGGTGTGTTGGGGACACAAGAGACTTCTTGCATTGTGATCGCAGGGTTGCTTGAGGGGAATATCTTTGACCTCTTCCTCCCTGAGTTCGATAAACCTTGGGTGATCCACTTAAGGGAAACTTGCTGCTGTTCTACAAACCTCTGCTCTTGGAGGCCCAACACTGTCTACAAGAATAGAAGCACCCGTAGACATCAGTTACCGTACATCCATTGTCGATTCATCTGCATTATTATTATATAAAGTATATAATTAACCATCATGCATTTGTTAAACTAACTAGCTACAAATAATAGAAATTAAACAATGAACTACACACATGCATATTTTATCAATGACACATGAAAGGTTCAAGTTGCTAACCGCGATCGAGGAGGAAAAATAAATGACAAAGCTCAAGTGTGGCTCGGACACTTCATATCATGTTTGCTTCATGCTCTCGGGCATTTCATCGAACACCTTGTGTGCATAAGAGGAACCAAAAGCAAACCCACCACCCCCTTGTGAAGATTGTGAAGAGAAGTGGCATCAAATGGCTAAGTGAGTCTGCTGAGCTGCATTTATAGGGATGGGCCTTTAGTCCCGGTTGGCCTGGCCAACCGCGACTAAAGGCCTTCGGGCCAGGCCTGAGGACCTTTAGTCGCGGTTGGCCTGGCCAACCGCGACTAAAGCCCCTCCCGTCCCCCAGCTGTCGACCGAACCCGTTGGGCCAAGACCTTTGGTCACGGGTCGCCTCCCGAACCGCGACTAAAGACCCCTTTAGTCGCGGTTCGAATATTTT
The DNA here is from genome assembly GCF_022539505.1 of Lolium rigidum. Taxonomy (NCBI): domain Eukaryota; kingdom Viridiplantae; phylum Streptophyta; class Magnoliopsida; order Poales; family Poaceae; genus Lolium; species Lolium rigidum. The sequence continues at coordinate 98,649,204 of NC_061511.1, read as the reverse complement.
GGGGACTAATGGGGGTGGATGGAAGCCTCTTTTTCTACTAGTGGCGGCGGCAGCAGAGATCCTCGACCGAAGATCTGGCGTGGCGGTGGCGCCTGCACCCGTCTCCTCAACGGCGGTGCCGTGCCTTGGCGGATCGCGGCGGCAAGCGTCGGACAACACTTGGCAGCGGACGGGTCCGATTTGGGTTTGGGCATGGATGGGACATGGTGGCTGCACATGCTCCATCTCATCGTCTCTGTCGGCATTACGCAAAAGCTCCTGGTTCACAAGTGATGCTTGTATTGCACAAATAGGTGACGTAGGTGCAATCACTGGCATCCCAAGTGCTGCTAGATGCAAAAGAAACATAGAGATATTGATCCCCTAGATCAATAGTGTGCCTATCCAATAACGAATGAATCTCGGTGATCAGGTGTATACGTGAGCACGCGGTCTTTACTCAACACGTGTCTAAGGGCATGTACATGGTAGGGATGGCACGTCTTCTCTTAGCAGTCCATGTCATCTAGAGAGGATGATAAATATAATCGGTACAATGCATTATCTGTATTGTCATCCCTTGCAATAAATGATAATTAGTTATTTTTAGTAGAAAATTATGTGACTAAGGGAAGATAAGTCGTACAATGGGGATAATAGCCTTCTCTTATTTCATAAGAGACCATCCCTTAGCTAAGGGAAGACAACCTTCTCTCCCTTCATTCTCTCTCCTCCAACTAAGCAAAAATCTGATGTGGCAAGCGTAAGGGAAGGCTGACATCACCCCATTGTACATGCCCTAACGTCTGTGTGTTCTGCCGTTTGTTGATGATGAGGTGGGAACGAGTCGTGTGGTCCTAAATAAAGTATAAAGTATATCCCTTCTCACCCCCTTTACTCATCCCCTTTTCTCGTCCACCAGACACACAGCCGCACGAGAGCCCTGATACGTCTCCGACGTATCGATAATTTCTTATGTTCCATGCCACATTATTGATGATATCTACATGTTTTATACACATTATATGTCGTATTTATGCATTTTCCGGCACTAACCTATTAACGAGATGCCGAAGAGCCAGTTGCTGTTTTCTACTGTTTTTGGTTTCAGAAATCCAACAAAGGAAATATTCTCGGAATTGGACGAAATCAACGCCCAGGGTCCTATTTTTGCACGAAGCTTCCAGAAGACCGAGGGGGAAAGGAAGTGGGGCCACGAGGCGCCGACACAACAGGGCGGCGCGGCCTAGCCCTTGGCCGCGCGGCCCTGGCGTGTGGGGCCCTCGTGTGGCCCCCCGCGTTGCCCTTCCGCCTACTTAAGGTCTCCGTCGCGAAAACCCTATCACGTTCGACGAAACCAGAGAAAACCATCCAGAGCCGCCGCCATCACGAAACTCCAATTCGGGGGACAGAAGTCTCTGTTCCGGCACCCTGCCGGGACGGGGAAATGCCCCCGGAGTCATCTCCACCGCCGTCTCCACCGCCATCTTCACCGCCATCGCTGTCTCCATGATGAGGAGGGAGTAATTCACCCCCGGTGACATGGGCATACCCTTCGGGTACCCATTATTAGTATACCTGGCTCGGCCCAATATGGAGAAGACCGAATATGGAGAAGGCCCAACAAGGCAACCCGAAGAAGTAGTCGACTAGGACTCTTGTAAAACCCTAGGCTCGTTGCATATATAAAGCCAGCCAGGGCACCCGAAATAGAAGCCAACAGATAGACAGAATATAGACGACATAGCTCCGCCTATGGCGGCACCATGTAAACATCTATGATCATATACTGGATTGCTAGCAGCATGTAGGGATCCTCCACCGAGGGGACCCGAAGCTGGGTACGTCGTGTGCCTAATCTCGTCCCCGAAATCTCCATCGTCGCTCTCTCCCGAAACCCAAGTCTACAATACGTACATTGCTGAGGTGATCCCTCGTCAATTGGCGCCGTCTGTGGGAATCGCGACGACTGGATTTCGTTATCCGGGCGGGATCCATCATCAACAACGATCAGCAATGACGGTGCGCGGAAGCGGCACGCAGCTAGAAAAAAATCGCCTGGCATGCATAGCCATCAGAGTCGGGCCGTCGCTTGGCGAGGTGCTTACGCGGAGCCGAACATAGGCAAAAACAGCGAAAGAGCAAATCTTGGACGTGAAGACTGGATTGGAACAAGAATACTCCAGATTGGAAGCAGTCGACGAATACGATCTCTCATGGACATTACAGGCGGCGGTAACATGATTTTTTTTTTCTTCTTTCTTGGCTAACGTGGCTGTCCAATCGGTTGATATCCAGGGCTCTGGTAAAGCACCACGTCCATGACATGTATTCGAGGTGTGAAGGGAAATCCAAGGCACCACATGCCGAAATCCAAAGCACTCAGCGTCCCATCGCACGGTCGTGGCCGATCAGTTCATTGCTCTTATATTGATCTCTCTCTCTCTTATGATTTAGTCTAACCATCGCAGGCTCGATTTACTCCCTATGCACATATATCTTGCACTTTATGCATGTAAACAATCATGAGTTCAAAACAACATAGGATTTGGCGGACGAAGAAAATATTGGAGCATACACAAACAAAGCGGAGCTGCTACACGTCTATCAAAATTCAATGGCCGCGCATCCGGTACGTTGAAGGATCCGCGTATTTCCGCCGTTCATCAGATACAAGGACGGAGGATCAGGTGCTATATTTTCAATTACGCAAAGAATATTTCGCCAAATATTTTTTGGCTCGTACTATTATTTGCGCGCAGGTTTTCGCGCCACAATATAACTGCAGATTGAAACAAAGCTTCAACTACTCCGCTCGGATGACCACGCCCGCCGTCGCGCACACGCCACACTTGGGGGTTCACCTATCGCGGATCCTCCACATCAACTGCGTCCTCTTCATCGACTACTTCCGACCAGGAGCCGCGTGACTACAATCGACTATGTTCGCCACATGACATAATTACACGTCAGGCTCCGCCGCAGCCGATAAAAAGCTAAGTGTTATCTTCAAAGAATCGACTATTTATTTACTTCTGTTACACTTGAATACTCGGGGGCTGCACCATTACATCATTACAGTAAATTCACCCAGCACTGGGGGCTACGCCATTACTTCGTTAACACAAATATACTTGGTTACTTGGTGAATTTCTTTTCTTCGGCTCTGGATATATCTTCTCCGGCTCAGTGAAATTATTTTCTTCGGCTCAGTGGAATTATTTTCTTCGACTTAATGGATTTATCTTCTTCGGCTCAGTGGATTTATTCTCTCCGGATTACGTACTGGATTGGTTTTCTTTGGGTTATTATTGGTTCACTTATACAATATTACCCGACGCGTTTCCGGGTCAATGGATTCATCTTCTATGGTTATTACTGGAACTATTTTCTTCGGCTCAATGGATTCATCCTCTATGATATCAACGGATTCATCTTCTATGGTTATTACTGGAACTATTTTCTTCGGCTCAATGGACTCATCCTCTATGTCGTCACCCGGGGCTGAGGGCTCCGCTGTAGCTATGTGGTTCATCTCTCTCTTTATGTGATCTAGTTGAATATCATCTATGTGCTACTCTAGTGATGTTATTAAAGTAGTCTATTCCTCCTGCACGGTGTAATGGTGACAGTGTGTGCATCGTGTAGTACTTGGCGTGGGTTATGATTGTAATCTCTTGTAGATTATGAAGTTAACTATTGCTATGATAAGTATTGATGTGATCTATGCCTCCTTCATAGTGTGATGGTGATAGTGTGCATGCTATGTTAGTTCTTGGTGTGATTGTGTTGATCTATGTTGCACTCTAAGGTTATTTAAATATGAACATTGAATATTGTGGAGCTTGTTAACTCCGGCATTGAGGGTTCGTGTAATCCTACACAATTAGTGGTGTTCATCATCCAACAAAAGGGTGTAGAGTAGTCCTATTATGTGATCATTGTTGAGAGTGTCCACTAGTGAAAGCGGGATCCCTAGGCCTTGCTTCCAAGCATCGAATCTTCGTTTGTTTACTGTTTTGTTGCATGTTTACTCGCTGCCATATTTTATTCAGATTACTATTACCACTCATACTCATCCATATTACTTGCATCTCACTATCTCTTCGCCGAACTAGTGCACCTATACATCTGACAAGTGTATTAGGTGTGTTGGGGACACAAGAGACTTCTTGTATCGTGATTGCGGGGTTGCTTGAGAGGGATATCTTTGACCTCTTCCTCCCTGAGTTCGATAAACCTTGGGTGATCCACTTAAGGGAAACTTGCTGCTGTTCTACAAACCTCTGCTCTTGGAGGCCCAACACTGTCTACAAGAATAGAAGCTCCCGTAGACATCAAGCTATTTTCTGGCGCCGTTGCCGGGGAGGAAAGGTAAAAGGTACTCACACTCCGGATCTCGGCTACTGAGCTATTTTCGCCGTTGTAAGTACTCGAAGCTATTTCCTTTAGATCCTGCAATTGCATCTTTTTGTTTCTTGTTTTACACTAGTAAGGCATAATGGAATACAACTATGAGTTTTTTAATTTATTTCCTAAGTTAAGACATGAATTGTGTGATGCGAAAATTAAAGAACCTATGGAGCCTCAATTGCATGCTAGTAGCAATGTTATTAGTATGAACGCAATCACTGCTAATGCTATGGATAAGTGTGACGCCCCGGAACCGGTACCATGAGGATTCCAGCGATCCCGCCAAAATCCGCACGATATCGATTCTGAGACGCCCTCCGACACGACGTGCGCGAAGAATCACACACGTGATGCCAGAGGAATTAACACGAGCGGTAACATTACAACAGGATTACAATAGAGCCCACAAGATACATATATTACAACAACGACTCCAACGAGTCAAGATACAAATGTACAATACAAAGATCCGAATCATACAGAAGATCGAATACGTCCGAGTACGGACAAGATACAAATTGGACTAAGAGTCCTGAAGATAACCGATGGCGTCCATAACCACTGCCCGGGCCAAGCCGGAAGGGTAACCTCGCTAACGTCGTCATCTTGTACCTGTCAAAGTCGGGCCATCGGTTGCCGACAAAAGGGAGGGAACAGAAGAGAAAGGGAAAAGGCGAGAGTAAGTACCAAGGAACGAACTCCGGCACGTACTTAGCGAGACTAGAAATGGCTATGCTCGCCGGGCGAGTATATATATATATATATCGCCTGGGGCTATATGGTAGGTTTAGCGGCAGCAAAACTATAACCAATAGAGACACGCTACAACATCCGTCTAATCAGAGAAGATAAGAGAGCGCACAAGGTAACAAATAAATACTACACAAACATAACCCAGCCAAATACACATATCCCCTTCAACAATTGCGAAGAGGCAATGTAAAAGGCACTCAACGGTGGACAAGTTTTATTAGGTATCGGTTGTAGTAGTGCTATATTACTACGCAAGTTATTATCAGATTATTAACAACAAGTATAAGGTGTAAGTTGTTCTATGATCAAGCTATACAATTCCAAGTCGTCCATAACCGCGGACACGACTTATCGATAAGATGTACACCCTGCAGGGGTTGCCCAAATGTAACCATACGCATGCTCGACCCAATTACGACAGGTGGATGTCTCACAACAAGACCGTTCCCAGTTCAACAAGAAAGTCTAGGGGGGCCACCCGACTAAGCTACCCGTGACGAAGTCCGGCCGTACTCCGAAGCGGACTCAGGGTTTGCGACGGCGGCTAGGCGTGCAAACCACACGCTTCGATAAACGTCCCGCAAGGTACAGTACAGAATATAAACACCCGAAGGCAACAGGAAGTAAACACCCGAAGGCAACAGGAAGTAAAGCATGGCATACATGGCATAGGCAAATAAAACCAAGGTTGTGGCCCCCTTTTCAACCGACTTGAGAAAAGGTAATGGGTGAGGGGGTCCCAATAATCGTCCCCACGCATGGGTAGAGCGCTCAATCTCGGAACGGATAACAAGAACTCGGGTCCTAGGGGACATTAGCGAGTCAAAGTTCCGATGCTTTCGCAAAGGGGCTCACGGATGCCTCTCGCTTACAATTTTAGTTGTTAACAATTAAGTAAAGCATGTGTATCTCCAACAACCGATATAGCATGTGATAACCTCCCAACAACCCAACATATCCCGATAACGAGATCGAGATAAACAACGAGCCTAAACACGCCTACGACTCGCAAGGCTCAAACATCAAGCAACAGCTATGGGTAAGGAATGATACATATAGGATTATTATGGTAAACAAGTGGAATAGGACACGTGACTCGATAAAGAATCGCAACATAAGGATAGAAGTGCGAGGGAGAGAGTAAATAGGTGAAGAGAGAGGGCTCGCCTGTGAAAAGCTGCAGAAGCACTTGTCGGAGAACTCGTCGTATCTCACAACACCACTTCGCGATCCTATCCGGGAAGAAGCAAATGCTGGAACACACAACACATGCAAGTCTTACTACTACGGAATAAGAACCAGCATGATCAAGATGATATGCATGACATGGCAGATATGGGGCGATGCTCTTATCCAAATTAATCGGAAACGGAATCCGGACAAACAATTATTAGGTTCAAGTTATTTATCTACCCCGCATATTAAATGTTGGTTAGCATGACAAAGATATAGCATGGGTGAGCTACGCAAAATTAAATGGAACCGGGATAAGAGATAAGCAATCCCGCACAATTCCATATTTAATTATTAGGTGGACCACTATTTACCCGAACCCACAAGATATGCGATACAATGCGGCATGTATGGTAATGCAACAAGATATAGATGCACATTTATAAATTAGGATAGGATTGGCTTAGGGTCGGGGGCTCACGGCATCGGAAGAAAGGGGTCGCCGGATTGACGAGGAAGAAGAAAACGGGGTCTTGGCCTTCGGATCCAAGAAGAAGAACTTTGGTTCCAATTTCATATGTCGATGGAGAACTTGAACAACATCGGTGGTTCATCGGGGGATCTTGGCGAGGTGTCCAACTTGGCAGGGTCCTTCGTGGGGATGAGAAGCTTGACAGGTCTTGTCGATGACTAAAACAACACTGCGACGCAGCTATCATCTTAAACCTGTGCAGCACCAGGGACTCGTTTGCGAGCTGCATAGAACTAGCGATGATGGTCAAAACACGAGGTCAGGATATAAACGGTGTCAACCGTCAGCACGGGAAACAACCTCGACATGTGTTCGCGCGCCTGGACGAGGACAACCAGCAACACATGGAGCAGCAGACTCGGCTACTGAACGCGAGAACGGCACAAGGGCAAGCTGAGGGACGCGGGCGACGGCGCCAGATGGAGAAGGCAGGGGCGCGGCACTGGGAGAGGTGGAGCTCACGGAGGGCGTGCCCGACGCGGTGCGGGACGAGGACTGCGCTGCCGGAGCCCGTGGCAGCGCCTCGCGCGCGTGCGTCGGAAGGAGAGCGACGGTGGAAAAAGGGGCGGTGTCGCTCGGGAGAAGAGGAGCAGGTAGCGAGCGGGGGCGGCTGCCGGCGGGGAGAGGGTAGGAGAGCTAGCGGCGGCAACTTGGGCGGCGCCATGGCCGGAGGCGCGCGGCGAGCAGCGGAGAGAGAGCGCTCGGGGCGGGGTCGAGGTGAGGAGCGACGGGCTCGATGGGAGCGAGCGCGTCGGGTCGGGGTCGGGCCAGAGAGGAGAGAGGCTGAGGTGGGAGGACCTGATCGCGTTTAGAAAGGAAAAGGAGGGGGGCGTCTGCAAGATAGCCAGGGGAGGGAGGGAGCTGGCTGTTAGGGTTTCCCTGGTGGGCTAGGTTAGGCCGGGGTGGGTTGCCGGTTGGGCTTTCAGGCCTGGCCGGTTGGGAGGGTTCTCTCCCTTCCCTTTTTTTTAATTTTAAAAAAACTGATTTCTGTTTTATTTTCCTGATTAGTTGTAAACCATTTTAAAATAGCTTTGATACCAGAAAAATACTAGAAAAATGTAGATTTAGTTTTGGGATGAAAAGGGGAGAATAATTTTGGCAATGAAAATAAAGTTTAACAAAATAATTTTTGGGATTTAAAATATGCATGATGCACATGACTTCGGAACGACACGGAAAAACGAGCGGCGAAGAAAAACTAATATATGGGGTTTTTCCGGGCCGTTACAAACGACACCACTAACAAGGAACCTCGCCCCGAGGTTCCACGTCCAGGTACGGGGGAGAGAGGTGAACTATCGGATCTTCTGGCGTCGTGTCGATCTTCACCCGACCTTGGCGCGGGATCTTCTTGTGGCAAAGTGTTGATCTTCTCGACACCACTAACAAGAATTCTTGCTCCACGTAGATCGGCGACACCACTAACAAGAAGTCTTGCTCAAGCTTGGGCGCTCGACACCACCAACAAGAAGTCGTTGTTCCGATGACGATGATGACTCCGGAGAAACAAAGGAAGGAGTAACAGTCACACGGATCCACCAATTCAGGTAACAAGGGCGAATAGTAAGAGTAGTCGGTATGGTCATGACTCCATCCCGCACTCGAAGTATTACTCTGCACATGAATAGGAGAATCGTGTAACCAACTCCAGGAATCAGATTGACGTCCTTGACAAGCATAGTCAACGAAGATTCGACGGGGTCAAGGCACAAAGAATTGGAGAAAATTCACAGATACAAATACGATGGCAAACGGAGAAGACAAAGGTTAGCCGGCGGTGATGTTCTTCTGTCAGAAATCTTCAGAGTTCGGTCCTAATAGGTGAAGGCATAGATCGTCCAACGCACGTCGGAACCTAAGACTCGAAGAAGCAGATAAGAGAGAAGACTCAAAACTCGCAAAGGTAAGAGGAGAAAGAATATAGATAAGGAGAAAAATCAGAACTAATCAGATCTATCCAATGAATTTTTAGAAAATAGGTTTTCGACACTAGACACAACGACGTCCGTTGGCAAGGTTATCCTACAGGCTGGACTAGTGGGGTACCGCAACCTGAGGCTCTGATACCAACTTGTGACGCCCCGGAACCGGTACCATGAGGATTCCAGTGATCCCGCAAAATCCGCACGATATCGATTCTGAGACGCCCTCCGACACGACGTGCGCGAAGAATCACACACGTGATGCCAGAGGAATTAACACGAGCGGTAACATTACAACAGGATTACAATAGAGCCCACAAGATACATATATTACAACAATGACTCCAACGAGTTAAGATACAAATGTACAATACAAAGATCTGAATCATACAGAAGATCGAATACGTCCGAGTACGGACAAGATACAAATTGGACTAAGAGTCCTGAAGATAACCAGTGGCGTCCATAACCCTGCCCAGGCCAAGCCGGAAGGGTAACCCTGCTAACGTCGTCATCTTGTACCTGTCAAAGTCGGGCCATCGGTTGCCGACAAAAGGGAGGGAACAAAAGAGAAAGGGAAAAGGCGAGAGTAAGTACCAAGGAACGAACTCCGGCACGTACTTAGCGAGACTAGAAATGGCTATGCTCGTCGGGCGAGTATATATATATATCGCCTGGGGCTATATGGTAGGTTTAGCGGCAGCAAAACTATAACCAATAGAGACACGCTACAACATCCGTCTAATCAGAGAAGATAAGAGAGCGCACAAGGTAACAGATAAATACTACACAAACATAACCCAGCCAAATACACATATCCCCTTCAACAATTGCGAAGAGGCAATGTAAAAGGCACTCAACGGTGGACAAGTTTTATTAGGTATCGGTTGTAGTAGTGCTATATTACTACGCAAGTTATTATCAGATTATTAACAACAAGTATAAGGTGTAAGTTGTTCTATGATCAAGCTATACAATTCCAAGTCGTCCATAACCGCGGACACGGCTTATCGATAAGATGTACACCCTGCAAGGGTTGCCCAAATGTAACCATACGCATGCTCGACCCACTTACGACAGGTATGTGGATGACATTGTGATAAAAACGAAGGTCAAGGAAACCTTGATCGATGATTTGAGGCAAACGTTTGATAACCTAAGAAGGTTCCGGATGAAACTCAATCCGGCAAAATGCACCTTCGGTGTGCCAGCCGGTAAATTGCTTGGCTTTCTCGTGTCTAGCCGGGGCATTGAGGTTAATCCGGTAAAGATCCGGGCCATAGAAAGAATGGCAATACCGCAAGAGCTCAAAGATGTGCAAAAGTTTACCGGAAGCTTGGCATCGCTAAGCCGGTTCATAAGCAGGTTGGGGGAAAAGGCCCTACCGCTCTATGCTTTGATGAAAAAATCCGATACCTTTGTCTGGACCCCTCAGGCAGACGCAGCGTTCAAAGAGATGAAAACAATGCTAGCCACTGCGCCGATATTGGCTTCGCCTCTAGAAAGAGAGCCCATGATGTTGTACATAGCAGCAACAAACCGGGTTGTGAGTGTAGTAGTTGTGGTTGAAAGAGAAGAGGAAGGAAAAACCGTGCAAAGACCGGTATACTACCTGAGTGAGGTGCTCTCCCTCTCAAAACAAAACTACCCTCACTTCCAGAAAATGACTTATAGCGTGTTCATGGCCGCCACAAAGCTCAAGCACTACTTTGAAGAACATCCCATGAAAGTAGTGAGCGAGGCACCAATTTCCGATATCATGGGAAACAAGGATGCTAGCTGCAGGATTGCCAAGTGGGCAATTCAGCTATCACCATATGTACCGGAGTACGAAAGAAGGGACGCCATAAAATCACAAGCTTTAGCTGATTTCTTGGTTGATTGGGCGGAAATGCAATACAAACCGCCAGAACACAAGGTAGAGTACTGGAAGATGCACTTTGATGGATCCAAACTCAAGGAGGGTCTGGGCGCCGGTGTGGTGCTTACTTCACCTAAGGGAGATCATCTCCGGTATGTTTTACAAGTGCACTTCAGAGCATCAAACAATGTTGCTGAGTACGAGGCTCTGATCCATGGGCTCAAAGTCGCAAAAGAAATCGGTGCGCACCGGATCATTTGCTATGGAGATTCAGATTTTGTGGTGCAGCCGGAAATTGGGACGCAAAAGACGCCAACATGGCCTCATACCGGTTTCACGTGCAAAAGATTGCCGGCTTCTTCGAAGGTTGTGAGTTTCACCATGTGCCGCGCGCGGAAAACGAAGCCGCGGATACTCTCTCTAAGCTAGGTTCCTCCCGGCAGGAAATTCCTCCCGGAGTGGCTTTGGCTCACCTAAGGACTCCATCGATCAAACCGAGTCCGGAATCAGAGTCAATTTTTGTACCGGAGTCACATGTTGTGCCAATGGACATTGACGAAGGAAACCCGGGACCGTTCCGGTAAACCCGGGGACTGCAGTGTCAAAACCGGAAGAAGCTATGCTGGTGGACAGTGTGGAGGTAGACGTACCGGTATTCCTAGTCCGGGAAGCACCAACTTGGGTTGAACCTATTAAGGAATTCCTGATCAACGGCACCTTGCCGGTTGACGAAAACGAGTCGAGAAGGATCCAGAGAAGGTCCAAGGCCTACACTATCATCAATGGTGAGGTATACAAAAGAAGTGTTACCGGTGTCCTCCAGAGATGCGTGGAGCCGGAAGAGGGAAAAGAAATGCTGGTAGAGGTTCACCAAGGAGAATGTGGGCACCATGCTTCATCAAGGGCTCCGGTGGCAAAAGTCTTCCGAGCATGGGTTCTATTGGCCTACAGCTTTGGAAAATGCTGAGGACTTGGTACGAAAGTGCAACGGCTGCCAGCGGTACGCCAAGCAAAATCATACCCCAGCGTCTGGTCTCAAAACTATACCATTGACTTGGCCATTTGCTGTTTGGTGTCTTGATATGGTTGGTCCATTTAAAACCGCAAGGGGCAATTGACACATGTACTGGTGATGGTGGATAAGTTCACCAAATGGTTGGAAGTGAAGCCTATCGCAAAGTGTGATGGGCATATGGCTGTGAAATTCTTAAAAGATGTGATCTTGCGGTATGGATACCCGCATAGCATCATCACTGACAATGGCACAAACTTTGCTCAAGGTGAGTTCAAAAGGTTTTGTGAGGATAACAATATCCGGTTGGATTTGTGCTCCGTAGCACACCCGCAAGGCAATGGCCAGGTTGAAAGGACAAATGCTCTGGTGCTTTCCGGTATCAAGCCAAGGCTGATCGAACCGCTTGAAAAGTCACCAGGATGTTGGCTAGATGAGCTACCATCCGTACTGTGGAGCATCCGAACGACACCGAATCGGTCTACCGGATACACCCCGTTCTTCATGGTTTATGGGGCGGAAGCCGTAATCCCAACCGATATCATTCATGCTTCACCAAGGGTTCAACTCTATACCGAAGAAGAGGTAAAAGAGGCCCGAGAAAATGATGTGGACTTGCTAGAAGAAGCAAGAGAGCTGGCTTTGGCAAGAACAGCCATATACCAGCAGAACCTCAGACGCTATCATAGCCGTAAGGTTAACCCGAGGGTTTTCCGGGAAGGAGATCTGGTGTTACGCCTAGTGCAGCGCACTGAGGGACGCCACAAGCTCTCACCTCCGTGGGAAGGACCTTTCATTGTGAGCAAGGCTCTGCACAATGATGCCTACTACTTAATCGATGCACAGGAATCGAAGAAAGGCAAGGCGGACAGGTCCGGAGAGGAAACCAAGCGCCCATGGAACATAGCACTACTGCGTCCTTTCTATTCCTGAAGTTGTGTTGTAAGAGGTTCTTTTTTGTACCTTAAATGCTATGAATAAAGATGCCGGCACCTCGAATGAATCTCGGGGACTGCCTCTACCGAAAATTGCATGAAATGTGTTTATTTTTTCAGTTTTCCGGTTGCTTTGTGAACATTTTTTCTTTCCGGTTTAGTAACGTGCTAAACCTACCGGAGTCTTCGACTATGCTGTTGTCCGCAGACCGGCTTCATGGCAAGCAAGATAAACCGGTAGGAACTAAGCACGTGAAACACGAAGAGGATGAATGGGAACAATCAATCCGGAAAAATGTAACTAACCCCGGTTGTACCGGTTTTTTGTGAAAATTTCGAATTATTTCTAAGTTCAAGAAAATGCTTGCTTGGCAAAAGAACTTTGTGACTCATACGCCAAAAAACCCAGAGAGGTAGGCAGAGGCAAAGCAAAAGAACCAAGTGTGCATCGGATTGGATGCCGAAACAAATCCGGAATCCATTCACAGTGCAGGATGAAAAGCAAACCATGAGCAAAGTGCTAAAGTAGCATACGAACTTAATTTGATAACTTACCGGTATAGTATTCCGGCATAAGCATAATTGTTGTAGCACAAGCAAAAGAAATGCTGAGTTTTATCTTACACCATGAACCCCGGCATACCGGGGTGAAATTTAACGAACTTAAGTTTTTGAGGCAACAGGTCTGGTAAAAACAAACAGGAGATTCAGGCAACGGGGAGTTGAGCACCGACCTCAGGGGCTTCCGGGGGAGCAGCGCCTTCTTCCGGAGGAGCATCACCTTCTCCGGCCTCTTCTTCTTCCTCCTCCTCGGTGTCTTCCTCGTCGTCAGAGAGCGCATCTTTGACTTCGGGAGGGGGAGGGATGAAGGTGCGCAAGGGGGCGAACTCCGCGATCCGGTAGGCACGATCCTGGCGCTTGGCGGTCAAGACCGGATCCATATCTGTGGGTGCTTTGCCACGAAGGGCATGAAAGGCATCCATATCCAGATCTTCATACCAGGAGCAGGCGATGCGCAGTGCCGCATCTGCTCCGGCACGAGCCGCAGAGCATCTCCATTCCCGGATCCTCCGGCAGGCGTCCTTGAGTCGGTCAGAGAGAAGTGTTACGCTCTCCGGCACAACGTCCTCAGGCCACAGCACCTTGCAGATTTCCTTGGCATGATCTGGCAGATCGACCAAGTGCCGGTCCATGGAGCGCATATGTTGAACCCGGGCGGAGAGCGCGACCAGGTGGTCATATGCATCCCAGGGAAGCTCCCGGTCGCGGAAAGACAGCTCTGCCCTGCGCTCCTCCACCTTCTGGTAGGCGTACACCTGGGAGTCCGGAAAGAGCCCTACAAGAAAAGAAAGAGGATAAGGACACACTACCGGATGACATAAGCTTATAAGCAGTAAAGGGAAAGAAAAAAGGCTTACTGAGGAGCAGCGTGTCGGTTTGTATGACCAGCCGGTCATAGTCCTTTTGCTCCATCATGAGGGCGGCAACCTGGTTTTCAGCCGTCTCCCGCGCCTTGCTCTGCTCCTCCCGAGCCTTGGTCTGCTCCTCCAGCTCAGCCTGCAGCACCGCGGTGGAGTTCGTGTACTCCTCCAGAGATTCGTTCAGCTTGGCCTCCGCTACCGCCCGGACCTCCTTGAGTTCCCGGGAGTCCCGGGATTCAACCGCCATGAGATGTTCCTTCAGCTTAGAGAAGTTGGTCCTCTGAATATCCAGAGCTTGCTGGTGCTCCTTGGCGAGCCGCTCCTTTTCAGCTGCAGGACGGAAGGGAAACATTAACAGAAAAATAACTCCGGTAAAATGGAAAGACGCAAGTCAACCGGAAAACAAATGATACCTTGGAGCGTGGCAACCTGGCAAGACAGGGCCTCGACGGTGGCTTCCGGAACAGCTGGAGTGCAAAGAGTATCAGTACTAAAAGGAAAAAACTGCCGGTAGAAAGAAGTCGGAGGTGCAGAAACTAACCTTGGCACTTGCCGTGGGCCTCGGACAGCTCCCGGTGCTCCCACAGCAGCTCCTCAAAGAGCTGCTTCCGGGTGTCCAGCGTGCTCTATTCAAGTTAAAGAAGCTTTCGGTAAAAAAGATGCCAGCAAGGAAAACAAAGTTTCGCGCTAAGTGCTGCGCTCTCAACCCGAAACTCGGGGACTGGCTATGCCGGTTTTTTGAGTTTCTAACAGAATTTCACGCTAAGTGCTGCGCTCTCAACCCGAAACTCGGGGACTGGCTATGCCGGTTTTTTGAGTTTCTAACAAAGTTTCGCGCTAAGAACTACGTTCTCAACTCGAAACTCGGGGACTGGGAGGATATATATAATCAGAGTCTAAAGAGGAAACCGACAGAGATGTAAAAGGGTTCAAGGTTGTGCGGCTTACCGTCACGTTGGTGCTGGCGTCGTGCCAAGCGTTGTCAAACTCCTTGGCCGCGCGCCGCAGCCGGCCAAAATGCTGTCCGGTGCTCCGAGGGCCAGAGGGGTCGACCATCGGAAGCTTATCCTTGCCGAGGCCCCGCGTCGCCGGCGTCAGATCCGCTCGATTCCACTTTTCAGCGTAATCGAGCAGGTGGCCCAGGTCAACTCCTTGGCGCTGGAACTCTGTGATCCGGCCTACCTGGGCGGAGGCCGTCTCAGAGGCAACCATGGCGGCGCGGCCGGCGTGCAGAGCTAGTGTCTGCGAGCCGGAAGAAGGAGCGGTGGACGCGGTCACCACCGCAGCGAGTTGCTGGGCGGTGAGTGTGCCGCTCCCTGGCGGTGTTGGCTTGGCGGCCGCCGGCTTCCTAGTAGAGGTTGCCGGAGGAGTTGGCGTGGTCTTTGTTGGCGCAGGAGCTTCGGGAGCGTTCTTTGCCGGAGTGGAGCTGGCCGGCGCGGATGAGTCTGGCACGGCCTTGGAGGGGGAGGAAGCGGAAGTCTTCTTCTTCTTCGGGGCAGGAGGAACTAGAGGTTCCGCCTGCCCGGCATCTTCGGTGCCGGCGCCGGTGTTGCTGGCGCCGGTGTCTTGGGCTTCTGGAGGGGGGACAGAGTCCTCCTCCGCGCGGTGATCTGGAGATTTAGGGGCCGCGCGCCCCGAACTTGTGTTGCCCCCCAGAGGGGAGGCAGAAGGATTGCCGGCACCAGATGGTACCGGACAAAGGGTTTGGGCTGAGGAAGTTTCCTATCTTGGATAGAATTCTTCCGAAGATAGTAAAAGAAAGAGAAATTATCAACAGAAGGAGTGATACCGCAGTATCCCTCCATGAACGCGGTGAAGGAAGAAAGATAAAAGATAGCGTTGCCGGAAGATGGTGGGGCTGAAGCTCGTAGAAGTCGAGGAAGCGCCGGAAGAAATCCGACGCTGGAAGGCCCAAGCCGCGCTCAAAATGAGCGGCAAAGACCACAATTTCACCCGGCTCAGGCTCCGGCTGACGCTCCTCGCTGGGGATTCGGCACCAAACCTCTTCCGGAATCCTCCGAGAGCGGTAGAGCCAGTCGATTTCCGCCTGGGTCACGTCGAAGCCCATCCAGGCTCCTCGCGTGTAGGAGTCCAGATCTACTCCGGCACCTTGGCTGGAGCTGCCGGCTTCTCCTTGGTTACCGGTAGCAGGGGCTGAGCTACCTGTACCAGCCTCGCTCTGGGCGAGATCTGCCTCGAGCCCATCGGAAGAAGATGTGGGGATTACAGTGTGGCGGCTACCGGAAGAAGAATCCGAAAGGAGTTCCTCGGAAGACATTTTCCGGAAGGTTCCGGAATCTACCTAGAAACAGATTTCCCAAGATCAAGCCCCGCGCGAAGATCTACGAGTAAGAGGAAAAGCAAAGGAAAAGAGGAGGTAAATACCCTACCGGCCCAAGAACTGAAAAGCAAAAAGAAAGAGGCAAATGCACATCGGGCCTAACCTGAGGCGGCGGAGAAGTTGAGGAAGAAGGTCGCCGGAGACGCGGCGAGCTCGCGGCCAACGGAGAAGGACATCGGCGAAGATGAGCAGAGCGCGCCTGCGGGAACCCGATGCTGCAGCGGACGAGGAGCTTCAAAGACCCTCTGCGCGACGGAGAGTCCTGGCGCGGCGCGAAGAACGGCTGGACTTCGTCGGAGCAGCAACTCGGCGGAGAACGGCGGCGACGAGGGCGCAATGGGCGAGAGGGCTTAGAGCGCAGGGAAGGGGGCAAATGCGGAGAGAAGACGAAGAGGAACCGCTCCCCCCTTATAAAGGAAAAAAGAGAAGTGGGCCGGAAACCGCTGGGCCGCGGCGGTTCGGATCGTGGGCCGCCACGTGGCGCGCAGATACACGCGCCAAAAATACAAAGACACAGGAAGGCCACATGGATCCGGAACGGCAGCGCGGATCCGGTGCGGCACCATAAATGCTGGCACAGAAGACGAACCGAAGTGACCACTGACACTGTCGCGTGCCAGGCACAGTGCGCATGTCACTGACAGGCACGGTACTCGAGATATTCTCGACTTCGTCGAGGAGAGGTTTAATGACAAGAGATGCCGGAGAAAACCGGTACAGAGACATAAGTTCGGCAAGGACGCCGAGGAATTTGATCCGGATTCTGGAAGGGTTAAACCGGTACCTTGAGAAAGGAAAACCTGGCATGGTCCGTTGGATAGGATCCACCGGACTATACCAGCTTCGGGGACTAATGTTGGGGGGATGACCCCCGGTATGCCAAAGGCATGCCAAACCGGATGGTTTAGGCCATCAAAGTACCGGTTTAAAGGTTGTTCCGGATAGCGAAAGTTGATTCAGAGAATCATACCGGTATCCCAGGAAGGGGATACCAGAACTGGCTGAGAGTGTACCGGAATAACGGAACAGGCTACACTGTAGCACGTCGGCAAAGACCAGTCAAAGTTGCTCTCCAGAGCTAGAAGACAAAGATGAGCGAAGCACTTCAGCTTCAATCGAAGCCATGACGCCAAAGGCAAAGGATGACGTAAAAGGTGCCGGAGGATGTCACGGCTTCTGATTAAAGGCATACCGGCATCACCGGTAGCTAAAGTAGCTTTGTAAAGTAGTTTGTCTAGTCAAAGATCCCATTAGGGTTTCTAGGGTTTCTTCCCCTGTAAGCCACCCTCTCCCCTATATAAGGAGAGGGGGCACAGCCCCTCGCGGGCACGACGTGATTCTAGGTTACGAAGCTTGTACACAGAAACTTGTAAGCACTTGACATGAGGAAATAGAGAGATCTAGTGCTGTACTTGTTCTTGAGTTCATCATCTTCTACCTTCGGCCCAAGTCAAGTTCTTGAGGAATCCATCCGGAAACCTCTCCATTCATACCAAAAACCCTCCCCCGAATCCTCTAGCGTCCATTCGGCCCCAAGATAAGCCATCCCATGGCATCTGTCTGTTCACCACGACGACAATGATTTGGATCTTTGTGTTATGTATTTGTCTCTTGACTCGTTGAAGTCGTTGTTGTAACATATGTTTCTTGTGGGCTCTATTGTAATCATGTTGTAATGTTACCGCTCATGTTAATTCCGCTGGCATCACGTGTGCGTTTCGTCGCGCACGTCGTTCAGAGGGCATCTCTGAATCGATATCGTGCGGATTTTGGCGGGATCGCTGGAATCCTCATGGTACCGGTTTCGGGGCATCACAACATGTTCTTCCATACAAGTTGGATCAGAACAAGCACTTAAGAACATTGTACATAATATGCATATATCAATACATCTTACACATAATAGATTCCAATCTCATATCTCAATTCATAGAATAAAGATCCACCACATAGGAATTACATATATGACCATAATCATGTTAGGAAGCTCATATGGTACTAAGATCTATTAATAACAAGAGAAAAATAGATCAAGCTACTGCCACAAACCCATAGTCCAGAGGTGGACTGCTCCCCCTTCATCATGGTGTTGATGTGGAAGATGTTGGAGAAGGTGGAGATCCCTCCAGCGGTGGATCCAGCGGAGTTTAATTCCCCCTCCAATCTTCACTGTTGCATCTTCTGTTTTGGTTTTTTTGGTGTTTCGGTGGTGCTCTCCTCGAGGAAACCCTGGGGGATATATATAGGGTTTTTAGGTTAAACGGAGTCCGTGGGCGAAATAATTAGGCGAAACGGACGGTCGATGGTGAAAAGAGGGTGGACGGGTTGCACGCCCACCCTTACTAGGCGTGGCACCACCTCTATTTTGGGCCTCATTCCCTTCCTCGTGAGGTTCAAGCGCTCTAGATGCTTCTCGTGGTGAAATATTGACTTCCTCGAAATCCTAGCTCAGTTTGACTCCATATAGGTCCCTGAAAGTGGAAAATACACAAAACAGGGTTTTCCTGTTCTGCAGAGTTATAACCCAAATAAAGGGGATCATTGGTAAATCGCCATAAATCAATATAAAACATGAATATAACATCATATATGTTGCAAATATGTGTGAATATGTGTCAATAAAGTATAAAGTTCATGTATGTATTTTACATGCATCAAGATCCCCAAGCTTAACCTATGCTCGTCCTCGAGAATAAATGTGATAAAACTAACATGAACTTTGGAGTTTATTGCATTGCTTCTATGTTATCATGAAAAGTTTCACAAGGTTCGGTCATTAAAGAATTACAATAAGCAAATGAATTATAAAGTGATCTTACATTCTACAAAGTAATGCATAATAATAAGTTGCATTGTAAGCAAATAAATGAGAAGTATTATGAACCATAAAGCATGCTTGGATAATCCTATAGAAATTATTTGGAAGACTCTTTTTCTTTTGTTTTGACTCTTTTTACTCTTGAATAACATAAAGTAAGTAGGCAATACATGTGCTAGTTCTCCAACAAAATAAAAAAGATAAAAGAGAGCATAAAGTAAAGCTTTGGGCTATGTAATTCATGTCAACAATAATCATAAGGATGGGGCTCCATGCATCTCTTTGTTACTTTGTTTTAGAGATACCCATGATCCATGTGTTTCACCACTTATAAGTAAGTGCCTCATGCCCTTTAGCCACTAATCAAGCCACACCTCGTACTACTCAACTTTAGATTATCACGGACCTTTCACATATTTTTTCAACCCAGTAGCGCAAAGGGGTACTGATAGCTCAAAATTTTCACTTTTCTACTGAGATTTTTAAGTATACTATTACTCATAATGTCACTCATTTCATGCTCCAGCTAGCTGCAACTATGTCTATTTTGCGTATTTACGAGTTCTTGTTCACTTTCATATGAGCTTTGCATATTTAGTAATTTTAGTAGGATTTTATTACTTTTCCCTTGTCTTTGCCATGTGTGTAGGTGTTATGGATAATCATGGATAAAGGATGGCAAAGGGACAAAGAGGATACAATATGTGAGAGTTACAAGCACCATACTTAGTCATATAAGGTGTGGGAAAAGTGATATTTTTCCAACACCTTATATTTAAGTTCTAAGTCCATGGTGTTGTATCCCTCGTCCATACGAGTTCAACGAGCCGAAGAACACCTAAATCGGAGTTTGTATGAAGAAATTGCAAGCAAAATACAAAAGCATGCATTTGCAAGTTTAGCGACCATCGGTACGGGCAGACCCTGCTCGTACCATATGACTGTATAGGGCTCTGTTGGCTCCGTTTCGTTAAGCGGAACAACATTTGTGAAGGCCCGATGGGAATACTCAGCCCCGAGCTCCATCGGTTCGTGAACCTGACCTTCAACGCCTATATAAAGAGGGGAGGAGCCAAGGAGAGGCATCATTCATCCACCCTAGGGGCGGAGCCCTGCCGCTCTGTCGCAGCCGCTGACTCCACAGCCACCATGCCATCACCATCTCCACCAACAAAGAAGAGGAGGAGACTAGGATCTAGAAGGCCAACGCATTGATCTCCATCATCATCATCATCATCATCATCATAAACAACAACGTCTCCAACACTGATCCCCTTCGTCTACTTGGTTGTAATCCAAACCTTAGTGTGGATCTTCACTTGTATCCAATTGTACCCTCATATCCCATCCATATTAATGCTATGATGTTGATCCCCTTCATGTATGAGTAGTTCCTTTGTTCTTGGGGAGATATGGAGAAACCCTAGTAACATTATGATGTGAAGTAAAGATGAATTATAACTTTGATCTATGATTATGTGTTAGTTCTCTCTCTTGATATTATATGTTGTGCACCATGTAATGTTTGCCTTAGGGTCAAGGGAGGGCACCACCCTTTGAAGTATGTTAAAGTGTACGGGCGAGAAGTGACATTACCGTGACCGCACTTTAACACATGGAAGAGGGGGATACGGAGGGTCTCACTAAGCTCATATCGATAACCGTGGGGTAAAACACTTAATTGCGATGGTCAATATGTGGTTTGGAGAAGGCTAGCCTCGATGGTTATTTAGAGATGCGATGACCAATGGCTTTTTGGGCGCATCTTGTTATGGAGATCTCCCCACACATAACATATCAAAAGACATAGTTCATCCAAATTATGAGAATCCCTTAACCATATTACAAAAACACTCCATCAACACTCTCTAGCTTTAGTTACTCTTGGAAGGAACCCAGTCATCAAATTGGCGTCGTTGCCGCGGAGCACTGCGCTTGGTTATTACCTACCCACTCCCACATAGTTTATTTCCGTTTGTTGCTATTTACTACTTTTACTTATTAAAACCAGAAAAAAATTGTAAAAACAAAACTACAAAAAACATTTTCTACTAATCATGTCTTCCGAGATTGCTTTTGAACAGATGAAGCTCGCACTGGAAGAGATGAAGCCTGAAACTATGGGACACTTTATGATGAGGGAAAACGTATTAAAAGAATAGGAAAGACGTGTCTGATGCACTAACTATAGCACTAGACCAGAAAGTCATAGGCCAATGCAAGTTTTTGTAAACATTTCTTCAAATGTTGTTTTTGTTCTCAAAAGCTATGTCCGCCAGCCTTCACCGAGTGTCTAGAACTTCATGGAGTTCCTTTCCGGCCGCATTCGGTGTTCCAAAACCTGGAACAGGGAGTGTCACGCCACGATTTGATACACTCTGCAGAGGTATGTTGCTTTACCCATAAGATATCTTAAACTTGATGACAACCAGGAAACTCTTCCCGTCCATAGTTCCATGGTGTGAGGCCCGGTATAAGGCCCTAGCCAATCATTGCATTTCTCCGCGACCCCGCACAACCACCCATGTTGTAGTTCCGACCTTGGGTCCTCGCCGGTCTTCTTCGACCTCGACTATATACCCCCGCCGGTCAACATAACCCCTTAGGTATAATCCGACCTCGGT
>NC_061511.1:98469371-98627320 GCF_022539505.1 Lolium rigidum | reverse complement strand
GGCAACACAAGAGAGCCGGGAACAACTAGGGCTGCGGCTGGCCCCGGCCCCTCGCAGCGACGGCCCGCAAAGCCTCCTCGGTCACACGTCCGATGCTATCGCAAGGGCGTGCCACCCGACCTATACCTGGTCGTGAAGGTGTTGGATGATGCCTCGCTAGTTTCCCGCATGGCATACACGTAAACGTTAAATACGAGCCTCGATCGCTTCGAGTTATCTCGTGAATCGGCTCAAAGAGCCGATCCACCCATGATTCGTACAAGGTGTCCGAATATATGGTGGTCCCGCTTGATCAAGATAAAGTTAATGCGATCTACGACGATTTAGGGTTTTCACCGCATAATCGGATCATCCTACTCACGATTGGGCCTCGCGCTCGCGTACGGTGACCGTAAGCCGATCCTAGACAGGGCCTAAAAACCAACACGAGGTTGATCCCCGGAACATCCCGTCTAGGGCTAGCAAACTCCACCCTACACGCCGCCGGATCCTCCAACCCTTTGTAAGGCCTAACTATTGCGGATGTTAAACTAATCCTTGAAGAACAAGGAGCAACCGTAACGGATCGGATCTACTAAACTATGATCAAGTGGGTGCCGCCCCTACACCTAAGATAGGTGTAAGGGCGGCTAGATGTATAAGGGTTGCACTACGACAAGCATATGATACGAAGAACAATGCTAACCCTAACACATCTAAGATAACTACGTTGCTCGCCATCAAAAAGGCTTCAAAGACGAGCAACGCATGAACAACGAGATAGGCTTGAGCTGCCTAGATCGCAAGATGCGATCTAGGCAAGCATGGTGCTTACCGGAGAAACCCTCGAGACGAAGGAGTTGGCGATGCGCCGAGATTTGTTTGTGTTGAACGTTGGTTGTTGTTTATTCCATAAACCCTAGATACATATTTATAGTCCAAGGGACTTTCTAATTCAGGCGTGCACCTAACCGTGCACGGGTAAAACTCTAACTCCTAACCGACACGTAATCTAATATGTTACATGATACAAGGGCAAACTAGCCCAAACTTTGCATGCAAGGCCGATTCACGTATTTCTTCTATATATATATCTTCAAGTCCATCTTGATCGCGGCCCACCTCTCGACTCGGTCAAATTCTGCGTGATAACACATGCTCCCCTGGTTTTGGAAATGACATTTCCAAAATCATTACGCTTTTCTTTCGTCGGGTCATGTCGTAGCGAGCGTAAACCGCCGCGTAATCCTCATCATGATGCCCTGCCCCCTCCACTTCTCCACGTGGCCGCAAAATTTCCGTTGGGCAACATCTCCGGAACTTGGGCAAACATCTCCTCATGTCCCTTTTATTTAACCGTTGTGGCATTGAATCTCCCTCATATCCCTTTTATTTAACCGTTCTAAACAGCTTACCCTCCTTCGTCCTCCTCGCATTAGCACCAAAAACCCTCCGTGCCACCATGTCTTCTTCCTCCTCCTCCTCCTCCGAGCTTCCTACGGGTCCTCCTCCTCCCGCGAGACGCCGCCGAAATCCGTGCCCCGTAAGAATGGGACGAGGAAAGCCACGCTCCTCCATCTCGGGTCCGAGGACGCACAAGTCCTTGACCAGCGGGGATGAAGACCTTCGCTCCTCGCCGACCGGGAACTCGGAGTCGAAGCGAGGACGACCGGTTCCCCGGGACGGCTGCCTCACCTCTCCGAAGAAGAGGAAGAGGAAGACGACGACGACGACATAATAGGCATCTGGACTTAAAAGTCCGGGTGTTGACAGAAACGCCTCCGCATGTGGTGGGACGACGACAGCAGCGACGATGAAGACGGGGATGAAGCTCCCGTAGAGGGCTACGGGAGTAGCGACGAGGAGCCCATCGGCAGCAGTGCCGATGAGAGTTCCGAGGATGCCGACGAGGGCAGCGATGGCCCATAGATTAGGATCTACTAGCGTAGGCCTAGCAGTAGTAGATTGGTCAATAGACCCTTCTTTTGTTCTTCCTTCTTTGAGCAATCGGCTCTTTCTTTGTAAGAACTCCTGTTTATGAATGAAGAAGTTTCCCAATTTGACTTTGCCGATTTCTTTTAAACCGATTCTCAATGAGCCGATGGCAACGCATCGGTCTCTCATAATCCGCCCTCCCTTTCTTCGACCACAGTGGTAACCGCAATCTTGGTCAAAACTCAAAAAGCCGATGTCAGCGCATCAAGTCTTCATGAACTATCCTTCATCCTTTCGAACAATGAATTTGAGTTCCGCCGGATCACCACCCTTGACGAAAATCGCGGCGCAGGACTAGCCGATGGCCACCCAATCGGCTTTCAAAAACAGAGCATCCACCAAGCCAGCTGCCCCCCGAGTCTCAGTCAAGGCGAAACAGAGACAAGGGCATGCCATTCAGACAAATGGACCCGGGCTAGATCATGTCTGAGAGAACTATCATGCAGAGCCAGCCGATTCCCAACAAAGTCGGCTCTCCAAAGCAGAGAACCTTCAGGGTGAGCTGCCCCCCGAGCTTCTTCAGTCCGCTTCTTTGTCTTTGCAGGCCAGATCGGCTCCTTTCCTTCGGTGGATCTGAGGCAACCCACCCTTGGCCTGATCTGCACATCCATGCTCGCTCTCGGCATTGTTTTTGAAGAGAGGATCTCGAGCCATTAAACCACTCCATTGAGGAGTTCTTCCATTAAAGTCTCTCTTCGTGGCCCGGCTCCTCGCTCCATCGATCCTCTGATCATAACAGTTATATCCTTAAGTCGATGGCCATGGCTGTGCTTAAATTTTTTTTGAATTTTTACGGCCGATTTATGTATCGGCCCCCATACCTCAATACCCATCATCAAAGAATATCTTGGGCTGCTGGGTACTTGCAAGACATTCCTACTGCATATCCTCGTGTTTCATCCCCCTAGGTGCCCCCCGAGCCGATTCTGTCAAGAGAATTGATGGTATCGGCTCTTCAGGTATCCCCCGTTGGATTAAATGCTGAACCCAGACAGAATGGATGGTGAGGATAATTTTGGCCGATTGCTGGAATCGGCCTCCACGTTGCTTGTTCGATGAAGGTTTTGTAATGTCCCTCCATAAATTTTTGGGGCCGATCACAAGGATCAGCCTCGCCACGTTTGCTCATTGATTTGCTCCAGCCTACATGGTTAGGCCGATGGATAAAACCAGCCCAATCTCTCGACTTTATCATGTTGGTGCGCTTGCCGTCGTCCACCTCGAGTGCATCGTGTAATCGTGGAGCACTAAGCTTCGTCTGAAGGACGAGCACCATGTTTGTGCCAGCCCGATGTTTCATCATCGGCTTTCCTTTGCTTGGGGCGCCACTCCATTTTCCGTGGACGACCCTCTTCATCCAGGGTTCGCTGAACTTTCGCGGCCGCATCAGGTCGTGCCTTCCTTAGCGTATGCAAGTATAACCTTTCGGCTTCCTCCAGTGCCGCGCAATCGCCGAACCCCGCGCTTTCGGGAACGGCCGAGCCCATCAGGGCACCACCTTGGCCGGTGGTACCTGTTCTTCTTCTTCCCTCGTCTTCTCGAATCCTCGAGATCTTCCAACCGAGGGGACTCAGCGCGTTTGCTTTGTGGCGGGAGAGGCCCTAAGCGCTTGAACACGGACACGTTGGCTGTCTCCTTCTTCTTCTCGGTTGCATTCTCGGGCAACTGCCGATTGTGGGAAATCGGCTCATTCCTGAATCCCAGCAGTGTCTGAAGAAGGGGCAGTCCCAGTGCCTATCCACGTCGTCTCGCTCCCCTGACTTTTCCTTGGCACGGCGCTCGTGCTCCTCCTCATCGCGATCGTGCCGACGATGTCTTCTAGCTTCTCTAGCCAGACGATCTCTTTCATCCTCATCGCTGGATCGTCGGCGTTGGTCATACTGACTCACATACTTGTGGAGGAGGTGATCAGAGAGAGGTCGCTGATATCTTATGTTCTTCACCTCTCCCTCTGTGACGTAGCGCTTGCCATCATGACGGAGCCGTTCGCGTGGAGCGGCCTCCTCTGTGTCCTTGCTACGAGAGCAGCTGCCCTCGTCTCCATCTTTGCCAGAGTGGTGCCCAGTGTCCTACCATGTTGATGCCGAACGAGGATCCTCGGCCGGCAACCTTCGGGGTAAGTGCATTCCACCATGTTCACGGCGGGGAATGGGTGTGTGTCGACCTTCATGGCGTATTGGTTGAAAATTAACCGTCCATTTTCTATCGCCATTTGGATCTCGCCGCCGCCACACCCTGCAGTCGTTAGTGGTGTGGGTGAACGTGTTATGCCACTTGCGTATGGCTTTCCGTTCAGCTCTTGCACCGTGGGGATCTTGTGGCCTTCGGGTACCTTTATATGCTTCTCCGTGAGTAAGAGATCGAAAATCTGCTCAGTTTTGGTCACGTCGAAGTCGAACCCTTTTGGAGGGCCTTGTGGCTTTACCCATTTGCAGGCCCCGTGGCCTGCCGCTCGAGTCCATTCAGCCACTGCTACCTCTCGATCTCCCGCAGCACCTTCATCCTCGTCTGCCTCAACCAGGGTCACCGCACGCTTGAATTTGTCCTGGTAAACATCTGGGTGGCGCTGTTCATATGCCGACAGCCTTCGCACCATGTGCGCCAATGAAGGGTAGTCTCGCTTGGGAGGCCACGTCCTTGATCGATGATGAGAGACCCACCACCGCCAACTCAACCGCTTCTTTTTCACTTACGTGAACCGAAAAGCATCGGTTCCTAATGGTCCCGAAGCGCTGGATGTACTCGACACCGTCTCCCCGCGCTCTCGTCGTACTTGTGCTAGATCGGCAATGCCAGCCTCGGAAGCCTCCGAGTGATACTGTTCATGGAACCGCTCTTCCAACTCGCTTCCAAGTCCGGATGGAGTTCGGTGGCAGCGATGTGTACCACCCGAAAGCCGATCCCGTGAGGGACCGTGCGAAGAACCTCACACGCAACTCGTCCGATGCCGAGATCGTGCCCACCTGTGCCAAATATCGGCTCACATGCTCGATGGAGCTGGAACCATCCGATCCACTGAACTTTGTGAAGTCCGGGAGCCGATATTTGGGTGGTAGCGGGATCAATTCGTAGTCGTTGGGGTACGGCTTGGTATAGCCGAACGTCTTCCTTTTCGGCATCATGCCGAACCGATCTTTCGGAATTGTACAAATCTGATCCGCGGTGATGGCCGAAAGTGTCGAACCCCGAAGATTCGCCGGGGTGGCATACTTGACCAGCCATGCTTGCTTTTCCGGTTCTAAGCCAACCGCAGGAGCTGGGCTCGGAGGTTTGTCGTAGTGGCGTACTTAGCTAACCACGTTTGCTTCTCAAGATCGGCTCCCGACGTTCCTCCCGCCGTTCCGCAGGCCCCTCGCCGTTGCAACCTCGGTTCGAGAGTGCCCGTGTATTGCGCTCTGGTACGTATGCGCACGCGTATCCGTGCGGGATCTCCTTGGGTGCCTCAAGTAGGAATTGGTAGTCACTAGGATCACCACCAATCTTGTAGACGACGTATGCCGATGAGTTCGGCACTTCCGGTGCTGCCCATGCGAACGGCAGCGGAGGATGGGACCGGAGTGGCATCTCTCCTTTATAAGTCCCCGCAGCTGGTCCCGACGGAGAATACCGGTGGCTCATGATTTCCTGGACCACACGCAGGCGACACGCTCCAAAGTGTTCACCAGTGCTCCGCAGTGGCGGTGCAGCGAATGAGCCACCATGTAGTTGATCTCCTGACGCAGCGACCTGGTGCGTTCTTCTGACGGGGAGGACAGGTCCACTCCATCGAGTGCGCCTTCAGGTGTGAACCCCCTTCCACCTGACGCCATGGGAGCGGGTTCTGTGGAAAGAGCCGATGAGTTCGGCTTCGAGGGTTGCCTTGATCTCGTCATGTTTCTTCTTGAGCTCATCGGGCAGATCCTCGTACTTGACCGGAGTGCTTTCCGCCATCTCGGATGTAGATGGCGATGTGGTGGATGTCGAAGATTGTCCCACCGGGCGTGCCAGAATGTGTTGGCGTCAGAAACCCACCGGCGGGCAGTGACTGGCAACACAGTAGAGCCGGGAACAACTAGGGCTGCGGCTGGCCCCGGGCCCTCGCAGCGACGGCCCGCAAAGCCTCCCCGGTCACACGTCCGATGCTATCGCAAGGGCGTGCCACCCGACCTATACCTGGTCGGAAGGTGTTGGATGATGCCTCGCTTAGTTTCCTGCATGGCATACACGTAAACGTTAAATACGAGCCTCGATCGGCTCTCAGGTTATCTCCGTGAATCGGCTCAAAGAGCCGATCCACCCATGATTCGTACAAGGTGTCCGAATATATGGTGGTCCCGCTTGATCAAGATAAAGTTAACACGATCTACGACGATTTAGGGTTTTCACCGCATAATCGGATCATCCTACTCACGATTGGGCCTCGCGCTCGCGTACGGTGACCGTAAGCCGATCCTAGACAGGGCCTAAAAACCAACACGAGGTTGATCCCCGAACGTCCTGTCTAGGGCTAGCAAACTCCACCCTACACGCCGCCGGATCCTCCAACCCTTTGTAAGGCCTAACTATTGCGGATGTTAAACTAATCCTTGATGAACAAGGAGCAACCGTAACGGATCGGATCTACTAAACTATGATCAAGCGGGTGCCGCCCTACACCTAAGACAGTGTAAGGGCGGCTAGATGCATAAGGGTTGCACTACGACAAGCATATGATACGAAGAACAATGCTAACCCTAACACATCTAAGATAACTACGTTGCTCGCCATCAAAAAGGCTTCAAGCACGAGCAACGCATGAACAACGAGATAGGCTTGTGCCGCCTAGATCGCAAGATGCGATCTAGGCAGCATGGTGCTTACCGGAGAAACCCTCGAGACGAAGGAGTTGGCGATGCGCCGAGATTTGTTTGTGTTGAACGTTGGTTGTTGTTTATTCCATAAACCCTAGATACATATTTATAGTCCAAGGGACTTTCTAATTCAGGCGTGCACCTAACCGTGCACGGGTAAAACTCTAACTCCTAACCGACACGTAATCTAATAAGTTACATGATACAAGGGCAAACTAGCCCAAACGTCGCATACGAGGCCGATTCACGTATTTCTTCTATGTATATTCTTCAAGTCCATCTTGATCGCGGCCCACCTCTGACTCGGTCAAATTCTGGTGATAACAAGTACATGGGAGAGAGATTAACCACATAGCTACCGGTACAGCCCTTAGCCTCGATGGAGAACTACTCCCTCCTCATGGGAGACAGCAGCGTTGATGAAGATGGCGGTGGTGTCGATGGAGATGCCTTCCGGGGGCACTTCCCCATCCCGGCGGCGTGCCGGAACAGAGACTCTTGTCCCCCAGATCTTGGCTTCGCGATGGCGGCGGCTCTGGAACTTTTCTCGTATCGTGGCTTTTCCGTCTCGAAGATTTAGGTCAGGGACCTTTAAATAGGCGAAGAGGCGGAGTCGGAAGGCTGACGGGGGCGCCACACAATAGGGGGCGCCCCCCTTGGGCCGCGCCGCCCTAGCGTCTGGTGGACCTGTGGCCCTCCTCTGGTGGCTCTCGGGTGTTCTAGAAGCTTCGTGGATTTCTAAGATGCTGGGCGTTGATTTCGTCCGATTCCGAGAATATTTCCTTAATAGGATTTCTGAAACCAAAAACAGCAGTAAAACAACAACCGGCCCTTCGGCATCTCGTCAATAGGTTAGTTCCGGAAAACGCATAATAATGACATATAATGTGTATAAAACATGTGAGTATCATCATAAAAGTAGCATGGAACATAAGAAATTATAGATACGTTTGAGACGTATCAGTAGCACTGAAGTAATTTACTTTGGAATGGAAGAGAAATACCATGTAGTAGGTAGGTATGGTGGACACAAATGGCATAGTTTTTGGCTCAAGGATTTGGATGCACGAGAAGAATTCCTCTCAATACAAGGCTAGGCTAGCAAGGTTGTTTGAAGCAAACTCAAGTATAAAATGGTACAGCAAAACTCACATATGAACATATTGTAAGTATTATAAGACTTTACATCGCCTCCAAGAGCAGAGGTTTGTAGAACAGTAGCAAGTTTCCCTTAAGTGAATCACCCAAGGTTTATCGAACTCTGGGAGGTAGAGGACAAAGATATCCCTCTCAAGCAACCCTGCAATTACGATACAAGAAGTCTCTTGTGTCCCCAACACACCCAATACACTTGTCAGATGTATAGGTGCACTAGTTCGGCGAAGAGATAGTGAGAGGCAAGTGATATGGATGTATATGAGCGGTAATAACAATCTGAATAAAATATGGCAGCAAGTAAACATGCAGTAGAACAGTAAATAAACGGAGTTTCGATATTCGGAAACAAGGCCTAGGGATCATACATTCACTAGTGGACACTCTCAACATTGATCACATAACTGAATAAACAAATACTACTTTCTCTACACTCTCTTGTTGGATGACAAACACCATTCATTGTGTAGGGCTACAAGAGCTCCCTCAAGCCGGAGTTAACAAGCTCCACAACATTCGGTGTTCATATTTAAGTAACCTTAGAGTGCATAATAGACCATTGCAATTATACCGAGTACTAACATAGCATGCACACTGTCACCGTCAGGCTATGAAAGGGGGAATAGATCACATCAATACTATCATAGTAATAGTTAACTCCATAATCTACAAGAGATTACAATCATAACCTATGCCAAGTACTACATGATGCACACACTGTCAACATTACATCATGGAGGAGGAATAGACTACTTTAATAACATCACTAGAGTAGCACATAGATGATATTCAACTAGATCACAAAGCTCATGATCACATAAAGATCACATGAGAGAGAGAGAGATGAACCACATAGCTACGGTACATCCCTTAGCCTCGGGGGAGAACTACTCCCTCCTCATCATGGGAAGCAGCATCGGCGATGAAGATGACGGTGGTGTTGATGGAGATACCTTCCGGCGGCAATTCCCCGTCCCGACGGCTGATACGTCTCAAACGTATCTATAATTTCTTATGTTCCATGCTTGTTTTATGATGATACCTACATGTTTTGTTCACACTTTATGATGATTTTATGCATTTTTCGGAACTAACCTATTGACGAGATGCCGAAGGGCCATTTGCTGTTTTCTGCTGTTTTTGGTTTCAGAAATCCTACAAAGGAAATATTCTCGGAATCGGACGAAATCAACGCCCAGAACCTTATTTTTCCCGGAAGCTTCCGGAACACCGAAGAGGGACCAGAGGGGAGGCCCAGGGCCCCCACACACCATGGCGGCGCGGCCAGAGGGGGGGCGCGCCCCCCTACTGTGTGGGTCCCCCGTGGCCCTTCCGACCCTGCCTCTTCGCCTATTTAAGCCGTCCTGACCTAAATCTTCGACACGGATTGACGAAACACCAGAAAACCTTCCAGAGCCGCCGCCATCGCGAAACTCCAATTCGGGGGACATAAGTCTCTGTTCCGGCACCCTGCCGGGACGGGGAATTGCCCCCGGAGTCATCTCCATCGACACCACCGCCATCTTCATCGCCATCGTTGTCTCCTATGATGAGGAGGGAGTAGTTCTCCCCTAGGCTGAGGGCTCTACCGTAGCTATGTGGTTCATCTCTCTCTTTGTGATCTAGTTGAATATCATCTATGTGTTACTCTGGTGATGTTATTAAAGTAGTCTATTCCTCCTCCATGATGTAATGTTGACGAGTGTGTGCATCATGAAGTACTTGGTATAGGTTATGATTGTGATCTCTTATAGATTATGAAGTTAACTATTACTATGATAGTATTGATGTGATCTATTCCCCCTTTCATAGCTGATGTTGACAAGTGTGCATGCTATGTTAGTACTCGGTATAATTGCGTTGGTCTATCTTGCACTCTAAGGTTATTTAAATATGAACATAGAATGTTGTGGAGCTTGTTAACTCCGGCATTGAGGTGCTCTTGTAGCCCTACACAATTAATGGTGTTTGTCATCCAACAAGAGAGTGTAGAGTGGTTTTATTATGTGATCAATGTTGAGAGTGTCCACTAGTGAAAGTATGATCCCTAGGCCTTGTTTCCAAACATCGAATCTCCGTTTATTTACTCGTTCGTTGCATGTTTACTCACTGCCATATTTTATTCAGATTGCTATTACCACTCATATACATCCATACTACTTGTATTTCACTATCTCTTCGCCGAACTAGTGCACCTATACATCTGACAAGTGTATTAGGTGTGTTGGGGACACAAGAGACTTCTTGTATCGTGATTGCAGGGTTGCTTGAGAGGGATATCTTTGACCTCTTCCTCCCTGAGTTCGATAAACCTTGGGTGATTCACTTAAGGGAAACTTGCTGCTGTTCTACAAACCTCTGCTCTTGGAGGCCCAACACTGTCTACAGGAATAGAAGCGTGCGTAGACATCAGCGGCGTGCCGAAACAGAGACTTCTGTCCCCCGAATCTTGGCTTCGCGATGGCGGCGGCTCTGGAACTTTTCTCGTATCGTGGCTTATTCGTTTAGGGTTTTCGCGACGGAGGCTTTAAGTAGGCAGAAGGGTAGCCTCGGAGGGGCCCTGGTGGGGCCACACCATAGGGGGGTGCGCCCCACCCCTTGGCCGCGCCGCCCTGGCGTGTGGGGCCCCTGGCTCCTCTTTGGCCCTTCTTCGGTGCTCTGGAAGCTTCCGGGAAAAATAAGATACTGGGCGTTGATTTCGTCCAATTCCGAGAATATTTCCTTTGTAGGATTTCTGAAACCAAAAACAGCGAGAAAACGGAACTGGCACTTCGGCATCTCGTCAATAGGTTAGTTCCGGAAAATGCATATAAATGATGTAAAGTGTGTATAAAACATATGTGTATCATCATAAAAGTAGCATGAAACATAAGAAATTATAGATACGTTGGAGACGTATCAGCCTCCAAGAGCAGAGGTTTGTAGAACAGCAGCAAGTTTCCCTTAAGTGAATCACCCAAGGTTTATCGAACTCAGGGAGGTAGAGGTCAAAGATATCCCTCTCAAGCAACCCTACAATTAAGATACAAGAAGTCTCTTGTGTCCCCAACACACCTAATACACTTGTCAGATGTATAGGTGCACTAGTTCAGCGAAGAGATAGTGAAATACAAGTAGTATGGATGATTGCAAGTAGTAATTGAAATCTGAAATAAAGATGGCAGCAAGCAAACATGTAACAGAACTTGTTGGAAACGGTGTTTCAATGCTTAGAAACAAGGCCTAGGGATCATACTTTCACTAGTGAACAGTCTCAACAATGATCACATAACTGAATAAATAAATGCTACTCTTAAACACTCTCTTGTTAGATAACAAACACCATTCATTGTGTAGGGATATAAAAGCACACCTCAAGCCGGAGTAAACAGGCTCCACAACTTCATAAAGGAATCACACACGATGCGCACACTGTCACCGTCACACCGTGGAGAGTGAATCCGGAGTTCATATTAAAGTAACCTCTAGAGTGCATAATCGACCGTTGCAATTTAGACCGAGTACTAACATAGCATACACACTGTCACCAATAGCTATGAAAGGGGGAATAGATCACATCAATACTATCATAGTAATAGTCAACTTCATAATCTACAAGAGATTACAATCATAACCTACGCCAAGTACTTCATGATGCACACACTGTTAACATTACATCATGGAGGAGGAATAGACTACTTTAATAACATCACTAGAGTAGCACATAGATTAATAATGATACAAAGCTCATGATCACATAAAGATCACACCATGGGGGAGAGAGATGAACCACATAGCTACCGGTAGAGCCCTCAGCCTCGGGGGAGAACTACTCCCTCCTCATCATGGGAGACAGCAACGGCGATGAAGATGGCGGTGGTGTCGATGGAGATGACTCCGGGGCAATTCCCCGTCCCGGCGGCGTGCCGAACGAGACTTCGTCCCCCGAAACTTGTCTTCGCAATGGCGGCGGCTACAGAACTCTTCGTGGAATATCGTCGATTGTTTTAGGGTTTTCGCATCTGGGAGCATATATAGGCGAAGGGGCGATGTCGGTGGAGTCCCGAGGTGGGGTCCCCACCGGTGGCGCGGCCAAGGGGTGGCCCGCGCCCCCCTAGGGTGTGGGCACCTCGTGGCCCCCCTTCGTCTCTCCTTCGGACTCCGTGAAGCCCCTGGAAAAATAAGAACGTGGCCTTTTGTTTCGTCCAATTCCGAGAATATTTCCTGTGTAGGATTTCTGAAACCGAAAACAGCAGAAAACAGGAACTGGCGCTTCGTCATCTTGTTAATAGGTTAGTTCCGGAAAATGCATCAAAATGATATAAAGTGTAGATAAAACATGTAGATATTGTCATAAAACTAGCATGGAACATAAGAAATTATAGATACGTTTGAGACGTATCAGCCGCCTCTGTCTTCCCGCCCCCCTCTTTCACGGGTTTGCAGGAAAAAATTCCGAGGAGCAACTTCCGAAGATGTCGTAGGGCGTGTGCACCGACTACATCTTCGAGAAGTTGCGCCACAGGAGATTTTCCAACCCTTTACCCAACACTGTTAGAGGAGATGGAGTCTTTCACGGGTTTGCAGGAAAAATTTCCCGAGGAGCAACTTCCGAAGATGTCGTTGGGCGTGTGCACCGACGACATCTTCGAGAAGCTGCACCACGGGAGATTTTCCAACCCTTTACTCCATCAATGGGGATGAAACTCTCCCTACCTACTAGGTTGGATTGTTGGTCTGCTTGCCAAGGCCTATCGATGCTCCTTTTATACGCACGGCGCCGCTTCTGCTTTGTCTTGTTCCTCCGACAGGGCGTCGTGCGCTACATGCTGTATCTCATCGAGCAGTGTGTCCACTCACGCGTCCTTATCCTGCCGATAGCTTTAGTCCCGGTTGCACCCACCAGCCGGGACTAAAGCTTACCCAGACGTCCTTATCCCACCGACAGTTTTATTAGATGATACAAAACCACCTTTAGTCCCGGTTGCACCCACCAACCGGGACTAAAGATTAGATGACTAGCTCTGGATTCCTCTTCTTCCCGCCATTTCTTCCCTGTATTCCCGCCTCTTTCTTCCCGCCACTTTCTTCCTGCCTCCTGTCTTCCCGCTCCCATTTTTCCCGCCATTTGTCACTACATATATGTAGCCCGGCTTGGCCAGCATTATCACATCTCTACAATCTCTCATCACTCTCTCATGGCTTCCACCGTACCCACTCTAACCTACCAGCAGGTGGAGGAGCTTTGCGCCTCGAACTACCCTTGCCCACCGGGCTACCATGTCCCCGCCGGCTGGAGCCTAAGCGCCGGAGGCGTGCCGGTCCCTCCCGTCCCTCAGGGTACTGCGCGCCGGGCGGCCATCACGAACCACTACTACCTCGACCTCACGCCGGAGCAGCGGATGAATCCCCGCTGGCATCCCGATAACCAGCATACTTGGGACGCCTTCTTCATCAATCGGCGTGAGAGGGCGCTCGCCAGGTATGAGGAGGACGGTCTGCCTCCTGGGAACTTCCACGAGGCCGGCCGTCGGCTATGGTTGTACGGGCGGACTCTGCAGAGCGTCATGAACTACATCACGGCCGGCGATATCCCCCGCCTGCGCTACCCTCAGTTCGAGCCACGAGCGCCGCCCGACGACAGCGACGACGGCAGCGACTACGACGGCGGCAACTTAGAAGGCGACGACTACCAATACATCGGCGGCGACTATGAAGACTACGAGTATGCATATTATATGCCTAGGCAGGAGTATGACTAAATCACTCCAAATTTCATGTATCATCAGTGGTATCTCGAATCAATCGAATCATTCGAAAATGGACACCAAACACATCACGGATAATATAATTCACATGATCCATTCAACAAAGTTTTGGTACAATAAATTATTACACATCATTTCTTCCCTTGTGTCCCTGCTTGTTTACGATTGTGCCGTATCCATGGAGCATCCTCATCATTTAACTTAATGCTTGGGTCGGTGTTCACTTTGAAGGGCGGAATTTCACCAAACATATTATAATCTTCTCGACATGTCCGTCTTGTCCTCCACTCCCACGATGTTTCTTTTCCCTGAAAGAACAATGTGGCTCTTTGGATCATCGCATGATGTACTCGATCGTTTTCTTATCTTTCCGTTTCCTCGGTTTGCTACTCATGTCCTTCACATAGAAAACTTGAGCGACATCTTTGGCTAGGACGAATGGTTCGTCAAGGTAACCAAGATTGTTGAAATCCACCATTGTCATTCCGTATTGCTGGTCCACCTTTACCCCACCTCATGTTAGCTTGAACCATTTGCACCGGAACAAAGGGACCTTAAAGGAGGGTCCATAGTCAAGTTCCCATATCTCCTCTACGTAACCATAATATGTGACCTTTTGCCCATTCTCGGTTGCTGCATCAAAGCGGACACCACTGTTTTGGTTGGTGCTCTTTTTATCTTGGGCGATCGTGTAAAATGTATTCCCATTTATCTCGTACCCTTGGAAAGTCGTTATAGTCGAAGATGGTGTCTTGGCCAACATGTACAGCTGATTGATACGTCTCCAACGTATCCATAATTTCTGATGTTCCATGCTTGTTTTATGACAATACTTACATGTTTTGCTTGCACCTTATGATGATTTTATGCATTTTCCGGAACTAACCTATTAACAAGATGCCACAGTGCCAGTTCTCCGTTTTCTGTCGTTTTTGGTTCCAGAAAGGCTGTTCGGGCAATATTCTCGGAATTCGACGAAACGAAGACCAAACATCATAATTCACCGAGACGTACCAGGACACCGAAGGGGAGTCAGAGGGGAGGCCTGGGGCCCCCACACCATAGGGCCGCGCGGGCCAGCCCCTGGTCGCGCCGGCCTATGGGGAGGGCACCCTGTTGCCCCTCTTGCGCCGCCTCTTCGCCTATATAAGCCCTTTCGACCTAAAAACTCGATACCTTTTGACGAAACTCCAGAAAGACTCCAGGGGCACCGCCGCCATCGCGAAACTCCAATTCGGGGGACAGAAGTCTCTGTTCCGGCACCCTGCCGGGACGGGGAAGTGCCCCCGGAAGCCATCTCCATCGACGCCATCGCCTCCATCATGCTCCGTGAGTAGTTCCCCCATGGACTACGGGTTCTAGCAAGTAGCTAGTTGGTACTCTCTATCCCATGTACTTCAATACAATGGTCTCATGAGCTGCCTTACATGATTGAGATCCCTCCGATGTAATCGGTGTTGTGTTTGTTGGGATCCGATGGATGATACATTATGATTAGTCTATCTATAAAGTTTGTGAAGTTATTGTTGCTGCAATCTTGTTATGCTTAATGCTTGTCACTAGGGCCCGAGTGGCATGATCTTAGATTTAAGCTCTATAATTATTGCTTAGATTGTATCTACAAGTTGTATGCACATGTCGCTGTCCGGAGGGGATGGCGGTGATGTGAGGATCACATGTTTTCACGGAGTGTTAATGCTTTGCTCCGGTGCTCTATTAAAAGGAGTACCTTAATATCCAGTAGATTCCCTTGAGGCCCGGCTGCCACCGGCTGGTAGGACAAAAGATGTTGTACAAGTTTCTCATTGCGAGCACGTATGACTATATATGGAAAACATGCCTACATGATTAATGAATTGATGTTCTTTCTTAATGCTTTATCAATCCTGTCAATTGCCCAACTGTAATTTGTTCACCCAACACTTGTCACTTGTTATTGGAGAGTTACCACTAGTGTAGATAGCTGGGAACCCCGGTCCATCTTTCATCATCATATACTCGTTCTACATGTCATTGGAAGTAGTATCAACTATTTTCTCGGTGCCATTGCCTCCGTGTTACTATTACTCGCTGTCGTGTTACTGTTATTATTGCTCTCATATCACTGCTACTTTCACATCACCCCTGTTGCTAGTGCTTTTCCAGGTGCAGCTGAATTGACAACTCAGTTGTTAAGGCTTATAAGTATTCTTTACCTCCCCTTGTGTCGAATCAATAAATTTGGATTTTACTTCCCTCGAAGACTGCCGCGATCCCCTATACTTGTGGGTTATTGATACGTCTCCGACGTATCGATAATTTCTTATGTTCTATGCCATATTATTGATGATACCTACATGTTTTATGCACACTTTATGTCATATTCGTGCATTTTCTGGAACTAACCTATTAACAAGATGCCGAAGTGCCGCTTCTGTTTTCTCGCTGTTTTTGGTTTCAGAAATCCTAGTAACGAAATATTCTCGGAATCGGACGAAATCAAGACCCGTGGTCCTATTTTTCCCGGAGCCTTCCGAACACTCGAGAGCCGCCGGAGGGAAGCCCCGGGGGCCCCACACCACACCCGGCGCGGCCGGAGGGGGGCCGCGCCGCCCTATGGTGTGGGCCCCCCGAGCCCCCTCCGAGGCTGCCCTTCCGCCTACTTAAAGCCTCCGTCGCGAAAACCCCGATGCGAAGAACCACGATACGAAAAACCTTCCGCAGCCGCCGCCATCGCGAAGCCAAGATCCGGGGGACAGGAGTCTCCGTTCCGGCACCTCGCCGGAGCGGGGAAGTGCCCCCGGAAGGCTTCTCCATCGACACCGCTGCCATCTCCACCGCCATCTTCATCACCGCTGCTGCTCCCATGAGGAGGGAGTAGTTCTCCATCGAGGCTCGGGGCTGTACCGGTAGCTATGTGGTTCATCTCTCTCCTATGTACTTCAATACAATAATCTCATGAGCTGCCTTACATGATTGAGATTCATATGATGATGCTTGTAATCTAGATGTCACTATGCTAGTCAAGTGAGTTTTACTTATGTGATCTCCGGAGACTCCTTGTCCCACGTGTGTAAAGGTGACAAGTGTGTGCACCGTGTGGGTCTCTTAGGCTATATTTCACGAATACTTATTCACCGTTATGAATGGCATAGTGAAGTGCTTATTTATATCTCTTTATGATTGCAATGTATTTTGTATCGCAATTTATCTATGTGCTACTCTAGCAATGTTATTAAAGTAGTTTTATTCCTCCTCGCACGGTGTAATGGTGACAAGTGTGTGCATCCGTGTTAGTACTTGGCGTATGCTATGATTATGATCTCTTGTAGATTATGAAGTTAACTATTGCTATGATAGTATTGATGTGTATTATTCCTCCTACATAGCATGAAGGTGACAATGTGCATGCTATGTTAGTACTTGGTTTAGTCGAATTGATCTTTCATGCACTCTAAGGTTATTTAAATATGAACATTGAATTGTGGAGCTTGTTAACTCCGGCATTGAGGATTCGTGTAATCCTACGCAATGTGTTCATCATCCAACAAGAGTGTAGAGTATGCATTTATCTATTCTGTTATGTGATCAATGTTGAGAGTGTCCACTAGTGAAAGTCTAATCCCTAGGCCTTGTTCCTAAATATCGCTATCGCTGCTTGTTTACTCGTTTTATTGCGTTACTACTCGCTGCGTTACTACCGCTGCGTTACTACCGCTGCGTTACTACTCGCTTGTTTACTCGTCCCGGGCAAAGCACTTTTCCGGTGCCGTTGCTACTACTTATTCATACCACCTGTATTTCACTATCTCTTCGCCGAACTAGTACACCTATTAGGTGTGTTGGGGACACAAGAGACTTCTTGCTTTGTGGTTGCGGAGGTTGCATGAGAGGGATATCTTTGACCTCTTCCTCCCCGAGATCGATAAACCTTGGGTAATCCACTTAAGGGAAACTTGCTCGCTCGTTCTACAAACCTCTCGCTCTTGGAGGCCCAACACTGTCTACAAGAATAGAAGCTCCCGTAGACATCAAGCACTTTTCTCGGCGCCGTTGCCGGGAGGAAAGGTAAAAAGGCACTCATACTCCGGTTCCAGGTAACGAGTACTTTTCCGGCGCCATTATGTTTGTGCTCGAAGCTATTTCCTTTAGATCCTGCAATTGCATCTTTTTGTTTCTTGTTTACACTAGTTTGGCATAATGGACAACAATGAGCTTCTTATTCTATTTCCTGATTTAAGACATGGATGGTTTGATGCGAAAATTAAAAAACCTATGAAATCTTATTTGCATGCTCGGTAGTAATATTAGTATGAACGCTTTGAACACCATTGTTGATAATAATATAGAAAGTTCTAAGCTTGGGGAAGCTGGTTTTCATGATATTTTTAGTCCCCCAAGCATTGAGGAGAAAATTTACTTTGATGATACTTTGCCTCCTATATTTGATGATGAGAATAATAATGATAGCTACTTTGTTGAATTTGCTCCCACTACAACTAATAAAATTGATTATGCCTATGTGGAGAGTAATAATTTTATGCATGAGACTCATGATAAGAATGCTTTATGTGATAGTTATATTGTTGAGTTTGCTCATGGTGCTACTGAAAGTTATTATGAGAGAGGAAAATATGGTTGTAGAAATTTTCATGTTACTAAAACACCTCTCTATGTGCTGAAATTTTTGAAGCTATACTTGTTTTATCTTCCTATGCTTGTTACTTTGCTCTTCATGAACTTGTTTATTTACAAGATTCCTATGCATAGGAAGCATGTTAGACTTAAATGTGTTTTGAATTTGCCTCTTGATGCTCTCTTTTGCTTCAAATACTATTTCTTGCGAGTGCATCATTAAAACTGCTGAGCCCATCTTAATGGCTATAAAGAAAGAACTTCTTGGGAGATAACCCATGTGTTATTTTGCGTACTTTGTTTTATATTTGTGTCTTAAAAGTTGTTTACTACTGTAGCAACCTCTCCTTATCTTAGTTTTGAGTTTTGTTGTGCCAAGTAAAGTCTTTGATAGTAAAGTAAGTACTAGATTTGGATTACTGCGCAGTTCCAGATTTCTTTGCTGTCACGAATCTGGGTCTACCTCCCTGTAGGTAGCTCAGAAAATTAAGCCAATTTACGTGCGTGATCCTCAGATATGTACGCAACTTTCATTCAATTTGAGCATTTTCATTTGAGCAAGTCTGGTGGCTTAATAAAATCCATCTTTACGGACTGTTCTGTTTTGACAGATTCTGCCTTTTTATTTCGCATTGCCTCTTTTGCTATGTTGGATGAATTTTTTTGATCCATTAATGTCCAGTAGCTTTATGCAATGTCCAGAAGTGTTAAGAATGATTGTGTCACCTCTGAACATGTTAATTTTTATTGTGCACTAACCCTCTAATGAGTTGTTTCGAGTTTGGTGTGGAGGAAGTTTTCAAGGATCAAGAGAGGAGTATGATACAATATGATCAAGGAGAGTGAAAGCTCTAAGCTTGGGGATGCCCCGGTGGTTCACCCCTGCATATTTCAAGAAGACTCAAGCGTCTAAGCTTGGGGATGCCCAAGGCATCCCCTTCTTCATCAACAACATTATCAGGTTCCTCCCCTGAAACTATATTTTTATTCCATCACATCTTATGCACTTTGCTTGGAGCGTCGGTTTGTTTTTGTTTTTTGTTTTGTTTGAATAAAATGGATCCTAGCATTCACTTTGTGGGAGAGAGACACGCTGCGCTGTAGCATATG
The DNA here is from genome assembly GCF_022539505.1 of Lolium rigidum. NCBI lineage: Eukaryota > Viridiplantae > Streptophyta > Magnoliopsida > Poales > Poaceae > Lolium > Lolium rigidum. The sequence continues at coordinate 98,607,891 of NC_061511.1, read as the reverse complement.
GACAAGTATGTCCTTAGGCTCTACTCATAGTATTCATGACGAAGTTTCTTCTTCGTTAAATTGTTATATGGTTGGAATTGGAAAATACTACATGTAGTAACTCTAAAATGTCTTGGATAATTTGATACTTGGCAATTGTTGTGCTCATGTTTAAGCTCTTGCATCATATACTTTGCACCCATTAATGGAGAAACACTTAGAGCTTGCTAATTTGGTTTGCATATTTGGTTTCTCTAGAGTCTAGATAATATCTAGTATTGAGTTTTGAACAACAAGGAAGACGGTGTAGAGTCTTATAATGTTTACAATATGTCTTTTATGTGAGTTTTGCTGCACCGTTCATCCTTGTGTTTGTTTCAAATAACCTTGCTATCCTAAACCTTGTATCGAGAGGGAATACTTCTCATGCATCCAAAATCCTTGAGCCAACCACTATGCCATTTGTGTCCACCATACCTACCTACTACATGGTATTTATCCGCCATTCCAAAGTAAATTGCTTGAGTGCTACCTTTAAAATTCCATCATTCACCTTTGCAATATATAGCTCATGGGACAAATAGCTTAAAAACTATTGTGGTATTGAATATGTACTTATGCACTTTATCTCTTATTAAGTTGCTTGTTGTGCGATAACCATGTTTTCTCGGGGACGCCATCAACTATTCTTTGTTGAATATCATGTGAGTTGCTATGCATGTCCGTCTTGTCTCGAAGTAAGAGAGATCTACCACGTTAATGGTTGGAGCATGCATATTGTTAGAGAATAACATTGGGCCGCTAACTAAAGCCATGAATCATGGTGGAAGTTTCAGTTTTGGACATATATCCTCAATCTCATATGAGAATAATAATTGTTGCCACATGCTTATGCATTAAAGAGGAGTCCATTATCTCGTTGTCCATGTTGTCCCGGTATGGATGTCTAAGTTGAGAATAATCAAAAGCGAGAAATCCAAAATGCGAGCTTTCTCCTTAGACCTTTGTACAGGCGGCATGGAGGTACCCCATTGTGACACTTGGTTAAAACATGTGCATTGCAAAGATCCGGTAGTCCAAGCTAATTAGGACAAGGTGCGGGCACTATTAGTATACTATGCATGAGACTTGCAACTTGTGAGATATAATTTACATAACTCATATGCTTTATTACTACCGTTGACAAAATTGTTTCATGTTTTCAAAATAAAAGCTCTAGCACAAATATAGCAATCGATGCTTTCCTCTTTGAAGGACCATTCTTTTTACTTTTATGTTGAGTCAGTTCACCTATCTCTCTCCACCTCAAGAAGCAAACACTTGTGTGAACTGTGCATTGATTCCTACATACTTGCATATTGCACTTGTTATATTACTCTATGTTGACAATTATCCATGAGATATACATGTTATAAGTTGAAAGCAACCGCTGAAACTTAATCTTCCTTTGTGTTGCTTCAATACCTTTACTTTGATTTATTGCTTTATGAGTTAACTCTTATGCAAGACTTATTGATGCTTGTCTTGAAGTACCATTCATGAAAAGTCTTTGCTTTATGATTCACTTGTTTACTCATGTCATTACCATTGTTTTGATCGCTGCATTCACTACATATGTTTACAAATAGTATGATCAAGGTTATGATGGCATGTCACTTCGAAATTATCTTTGTTATCATTTTACCTCGCTCGGGACGAGCGGAACTAAGCTTGGGGATGCTTGATACGTCTCCGACGTATCGATAATTTCTTATGTTCTATGCCATATTATTGATGATACCTACATGTTTTATGCACACTTTATGTCATATTCGTGCATTTTCCGGAACTAACCTATTAACAAGATGCCGAAGTGCCGCTTGTCGTTTTCTCGCTGTTTTTGGTTTCAGAAATCCTAGTAACGAAATATTCTCGGAATCGGACGAAATCAAGACCCAGGGTCCTATTTTTCCCGGAGCCTTCCAGAACACTCGAGAGCCGCCAGAGGGAAGCCCTGGGGGCCCCACACCACACCCTGGCGCGGCCAGAGGGGGGGGCGCGCCGCCCTATGGTGTGGGACCCCCAGGCCCCCTCCGAGGCTGCTCTTCCGCCTACTTAAAGCCTCCGTCGCGAAAACCCTGATGCGAAGAACCACGATACGAAAAACCTTCCAGAGCCGCCGCCATCGCGAAGCCAAGATCTGGGGGACAGGAGTCTCTGTTCCGGCACCTTGCCGGAGCGGGGAAGTGCCCCCGAAGGCTTCTCCATCGACACCGCTGCCATCTCCACCGCCATCTTCATCACCGCCGCTGCTCCCATGAGGAGGGAGTAGTTCTCCATCGAGGCTCGGGGCTGTACCGGTAGCTATGTGGTTCATCTCTCTCCTATGTACTTCAATACAATAATCTCATGAGCTGCCTTACATGATTGAGATTCATATGATGATGCTTGTAATCTAGATGTCACTATGCTAGTCAAGTGAGTTTTACTTATGTGATCTCCGGAGACTCCTTGTCCCACGTGTGTAAAGGTGACAAGTGTGTGCACCGTGTGGGTCTCTTAGGCTATATTTCACGAATACTTATTCACTCGTTATGAATGGCATAGTGAAGTGCTTATTTATATCTCTTTATGATTGCAATGTATTTTGTATCGCAATTTATCTATGTGCTACTCTAGCAATGTTATTAAAGTAGTTTTATTCCTCCCGCACGGTGTAATGGTGACAAGTGTGTGCATCCGTGTTAGTACTTGGCGTATGCTATGATTATGATCTCTTGTAGATTATGAAGTTAACTATTGCTATGATAGTATTGATGTGTATTATTCCTCCTACATAGCATGAAGGTGACAAGTGTGCATGCTATGTTAGTACTTGGTTTAGTCGAATTGATCTTTCATGCACTCTAAGGTTATTTAAATATGAACATTGAATTGTGGAGCTTGTTAACTCCGGCATTGAGGATTCGTGTAATCCTACGCAATGTGTTCATCATCCAACAAGAGTGTAGAGTATGCATTTATCTATTCTGTTATGTGATCAATGTTGAGAGTGTCCACTAGTGAAAGTCTAATCCCTAGGCCTTGTTCCTAAATATCGCTATCGCCGCTTGTTTACCGTTTTATCGCGTTACTACCGCTGCGTTACTACCGCTTGTTTATCGTCCCGGGCAAAGCACTTTTCTCGGTGCCGTTGCTACTACTTATTCATACCACCTGTATTTCACTATCTCTTCGCCGAACTAGTACACCTATTAGGTGTGTTGGGGACACAAGAGACTTCTTGCTTTGTGGTTGCAGTGGTTGCATGAGAGGGATATCTTTGACCTCTTCCTCCCTGAGATCGATAAACCTTGGGTAATCCACTTAAGGGAAACTTGCTGCTGTTCTACAAACCTCTGCTCTTGGAGGCCCAACACTGTCTACAAGAATAGAAGCTCCCGTAGACATCAGTTATCAAGACTGTTTTCTGGCGCCGTTGCCGGGGAGGCATAGCTCTACTCATAAGTTCACCTGGGGAGTACACTCTACCTCTCTCTCTGTTTTTATTTTGTTGTACTTTGTTTTGCTTACTTTACTTTTGCCTAGTTTATTTGTGCTTAGTTTATTTCTGTCTTGTTTTATTTTTCTTAGTTTACTTTTGTCAAGTTTCTTTTTGTCTTGTTTTACTTTTCTCATATACCCAAAAATCCATAAAAATTTGAAAAACCTAAAAATTAAAAATTGCTGTTATGGGAGAACCCATAACCTACTTGGAGCTTATAGAATATTATAATAATTATAGAGAATCAAGAGCGGGAAAAGTGATGAGTGCTGTGATAGAAAAATTGAATACAATTGCTAAAATCTTGCTTAAACGCCATGATATAAATTGTTGCTCTCAACAGGACACTAAACATCTTAAATTTCAATGTGGCTTTAGTGAGGAATTTTTAATTAAGAACTATAATCGGAATAGCTATATTCATTTTGGGTTTGAAGAGGTAGAACAATTTGTCATATTTATGGGAGCCTCTGAGATAGAATCCTTCGTGGTTAAAAATTATGAAACTTGTGTTGTTTGTAAGGACCTTAAAGATTATGTCTCTTCTATCCTTAATTTTTGAAATGAAAGTTACATTGATAATCCTTATATCATTGATTATAAAGAGAGACTCATTAATGCACAAGAATGCACTCACAATTTGCAGGGACCTGTGGAAGAAGAAATTGATGAACCTGAAAGCTCATTGGATGAAAAAGAGGAGGAAATTGATGAACCTGAAAGCTCATTGGATGGAAAAGAAGAGGAGAGTGATGAACAAAAGGAGGAAGAATGGATTAGCTACCCATGCCAACCTTCTAATGAGAGTAACTCTTTATCTCTTACACTATTTGATTGTCCTCCATGCTTACCGAAAGAGGTTGAATGTTATGTTCCCGTGGATTCTCTTGAAATATTCCCTATGAGTAAAACTTGTGAGAATAATTATGCTATTGTTATTTATGATAATCCATGCTACTTTGATAAATCTTATGATAATGCTTTGTTTGTGCCTGGATGTCGAAATGCATGGTACTAAAGAATTTTGCGTAGCAAATGTTTATGATAAAGCTCTTGATGATGGTCCTATGTTACTTGATAATATTAATTGTACTACTAATGAAAATGGGATTGGAGAGGTCTTGACATTATCTATGAGTCCCATATCTCTTGAGATTGATCAACCATCTTGTTATATTATTGATAAAAGTGTGTTTGAAAGTTTTAATCGCACTATTTTTGAGCTTGATAAAAATTATGTGTTTATGGATCATGAAAAGCATGCTATATGTGATATTTATATTATTGAGTTCATGAAGCTACTGAAAATTATTATGAGAGAGGAAAATATAGTTGTAGAAATTTTCATGGTGCTAAAACACCTCTCTATATGCTTAAAATTTTGAAGTTACTCTTGTTTTATCTTCTTATGCTTATCACTTTGTTCTTCATGAATTTATTTGTGTACAAGATTCCTATGCATAGGAAGTGGGTTAGACTTAAATGTGTTTTGAATTTGCTTTTTGATGCTCTCTTTTGCTTCAACTCTTATTTCTTGCGAGTGCATCATTAAAACTGCTGAGCCCATCTTAATGCCTATAAAGAAAGAACTTGTTGAGAGATAACCCATGTGTTTATTTTGCTACTGTTTTGTTGTGTCTTGGAAGTTGTTACTACTGTAGCAACCTCTCCTTATCTTTATTTTATTGCAATGTTGTGCCAAGTGAAGCCTCTAATCGAAGGTTGATACTAGATTTGGATTTCTGCGCGTAAACAGATTTCTATCCGTCACGAATCTGGGCTGTTTTCTCTGTAGGTAACTCAGAAAATTATGCCAATTTACGTGCGTGTTCCTCAGATATGTACGCAACTTTCATTAGTTTTGAGTTTTCTGATTTGAGCAACGGAAGTACCTCTTTAAAATTCGTCTTTACTGGTTGTTCTGTTTTGGCAGATTCTGTCTCTGTTTTTTGCATTGTCTCTTGCGGACTTTAAGCAATGATTTCTAGACGTGGAGAGCTGTAGCTAATGTTTTATTGAGTTCTTGCAATGTGTCACTACAGGACCAATGTGAATTCAAGTTTTTTGAGTACTAACCCCTCTAATGAAGTTTATGAGAAGTTTGGTGTGAAGGAAGTTTTCAAGGATCAAGAGAGGAGGATGATATATGATCAACAAGAGTGAAAAGTCTAAGCTTGGGGATGCCCCCGTGGTTCATCCCTGCATATTTCAAGAAGACTCAAGCGTCTAAGCTTGGGGATGCCTTGGGCATCCCCTTCTTCATCAACTTATCAGGTTTCTTCTATTGAAACTATATTTTTATTCGGTCACATCATATGTGCTTTACTTGGAGCGTCTATGTGCTTTTATTTTTGTTTTTGTTTGAATAATATCTGATCCTAGCAATCCTTGTTTGGGAGAGAGACACGCTCCGCTTTTTCATAAGAAGTAAAACCCATAAGTTAGAACCAGACCAATATTCCAACCATAAATCCAATAGTTGGAAGAAATGGAGTTGAAGACCATAAGAAAACTCTAAGGGGTAGAGTAAAGATTGAGTTGGATTTACAAAGACTCAATACTTTAAGCAAGATAAAAGAAGAAGGTCTGAACTGAGAGAAAGTTCGATCTTATTTTCATAAGATTGTTGAACATTACTTTCAGAAGGATGTCAGACCAGAAGCCGAGATTTATACCTCGAGGAAGTAAGAAGTGGACTATAACTTGAGAAAATGAGTAATACCTACTCAGAAGTACTTAAGCTCAAGTAAGACAAAGTTAATGAAGTTGGACGAAGAAGATACTGTAGACCAAATACAGCTCGAGAAGGCCAAAAACCGAAGGAGATTGATTATACCAAAACTAAAGACTATTAGAAAGATTCCTTTCATGGAACCTAAATAATCCAAAAGAGTTATAGGTATCAACTATAAACCATGATTGGATGGACTAAATGAGTCTAATCCATTCTTTGGGAAATAAACCATCACAGCCATTTCCATGATAAGTACATTACCAAGTACCATTACTGCAATTTTGGTAGTAAGGGAAAAACAAAGACCTATTTTATCAAATAGGAAAATGTTATCCAAGTAGTCCTCAATTAAGACTGTCAAGACAAGAAGAAGTCTCAATCATTGAATATTCAATGAGAAAGGAAACAAGCTTATAATATTGGAGGAAATCATGGAAGTAAAGGAAGTAATAGTTGTTTGATGTCAAACGAGTAATGGATTCCAGGAAGAATCTGGACAAGGGATATATTCAATTATATCCAAGTGAGATCACCACGGAGTACGAGAAAAGTCGTAGTCCGCACAAGTCGGATCCACACTTCGGAAACGTGAGAGAGTTCAAACTTCGAGGACGAAGTTTAGTTTAAGGGGTAGAGACTGTAATATCCCAGGTATTGGGGTTACAAAAATAGAGGAAACAGATGTGTGCATTGCATTCATGCATAGAAAATCTGGGGAATTTTCGCGCTTTAAAGTAAAATAGTCACAGTAACTGAAGTTTCACTTGATCTTGATGGAATTGAAGTAGCTCATCAAGTCCAGTGCTATAAACCTCAATGTGACTTTGTTAAAACCTTGTTTTGGGTAGAGATGATTTGATCTAAGGGGTTAGATCAAATGGAACTAATAATCAACACAACAACACTTTAATCAATGATCAACTCGCTTGATCTCATAACAGATCATAATATGGTAATCATTGCCATAACATAATAACATCTGTTCAATTACAAACCAAGTAACAATAAAATGGAGAAACCATTCTAGACTTATCTTTTCCATGTCTTAAATTAATCCATGATCCTACCATGAACCTCATGGTATTCATTTTACCTCATTCTTGGAAACATGGCATGGAGATCAACTCTAGAAATATATATTCTTCTCCATTCCATATTATTATCCATCAAATCTAGAGAGGTGAGAGTTTTATGTTATTTGTTAGAGAAGCAAAGATAAACCTTAAGCCAAAACTTGGATATACATCCATGTAAACAAATAATCATCTTTAAGAGGAACCCTAAGATATTATTTAAGACAATTCCAAATGAGAGAGACCATTCATACCAATCTTAGTTTTACCTATTTAAGAATAAAGGACAACCAATGAGCTAAAGTATTAGGTTGTAAACCATTTCCCTTTGGAGTGGTGAGATAACCTAATATCAAATGGACTAAGATCATATCCATGAATTAATAAAGTAAGGAGAAGATTAATTCAACCAAGATAGTCAAGTGGAGTTTTAGACTTGATATCTAGTAATATATGGTGAATACACCATAAAACCTAGAATAAACCATTCCATTAGAAATACTTTAGGAAGCCAAACCTTGAACAATATAATTTAAGTGATGATCATAAACCCTAAGAACTTGAGGTAGAGATATTAAGAAAAAGTTGATCATGCCTAATCCATGATCATGTTCTTGAAGTATGAGAGGATAAGTTAAACCCTACTAGGATAAGTAGATATCATCCCCACATGAAATTATAGGGAGATCCCTAGTAACCAAACCCAGGCTTATATCTCAACTTTAACTTGTGAATCACTTGGTGATCATAAGTAGAATCCTACCATATCTATGAGTCATAAATTAAAGAACCTAAGAAAACCTTAGAGTCAAACTCCATACTTAATATAGTGAGAAACCATCCATCCATATGACCAAAGTTAACTATAAAAAGAACTATAACCAATGTAGTTACTTAAATGATAAATTGAGGTTAATAATAGAAGCCAATTGGTAGAAGATAAAACCAATTCTCAAATCCTTAGTAATTAGGGAAGCTCATGAAATATTAAGCAAATAACCATCTTATCATGGTTAGGGGAGATTAACCCTAGCACATGCAATATGGTGTCATTTCAACCTTATAACCTAGAAATATAACTCAAACCTAGTTTGTGCATCACTTGGGTAATCACAACTAAAACCCGAGTCATAATTGAGATTCAAACCAATTGCCATTAGATAAATATCATTAGAACCCTAATGATTCATTATTTAAATACAATGTATCAATTATAAAACATAAGAGCCACCTAATGCTAAATCCTATAAGTAAACCATATGTGTAGTGATCAGCCATTTACTTTGTAACCAAGATAAACCATGATGGAAACAATCCCTACTCGAGATACTTTCAAATGTAGTGATAGTATTAACCTTAATAAGGGGGTTGTGCTAGAAATGGAAAAAGAAACCCTAATAAATATGTGCTTACATAAAATCATATGCAAGTGACAAAATCCTCAAATAGAAACCAAATCTTAATAACAACCTCTCGAAATACTATGAGTTGAAATTATCAACTCTATTAATTCCAAATAGATGTGATTCATATAGCAAAATTAATTAAAATGAGTATACAAACTCATGTTTAATTGCTATTTTGAAGAAGCTCACATATATGAACTTTAATCAAATATAAATTACTTTCTCCAATTGGGAGAGTAGTGTAATAGTCATTGCACTAGATATTCAGTAAATTAACATAATTGAGACACCTGCAAAAATAACAGAATTCAAATATGAATTCAAATGGGCAAATACAAAAACAGAAAATTAAAAGCAGAAAAAGAAAAGGGGAGAAAAACATTACCTGGTCTCACCTGGCCGCAATAGCCCACCAGCAGCCCAACAAACCCCAGCCCAACACGGCCCAGACCAGCCCACCTTACCCCTTCGTCTAAAAAACAGAGGAGAGGGGGTCGTCCTCATCCTCTCTGGGCGCATGGACGACAGCACGACGACAGCACGACGACAGCACGACGACAGCACGACGACGTGCTCGTCCTTCCCTCGCGCTGGCGTCCTCTCCTTCCCCGACGTCGTGACGAGGCTCGTCCTCGAGCAGTATAAAAGCCCAGCGAAGCACAGCAGCTCGGGATTTCTTCCTCCTCTCCAATTTTCTCCAATGGCCGAAAACCTAGCCGCAGCCCTCCGCTCGCCGCCGGCGATAGAGGTATCCCCATGCCTCGCCATGACCACCATTGGAATCGCCATCCTCGACTTACTCGTATGCAAGAGGAATCGACCCCAAGCATCCTCGTAGCGCCGCCGTCAAGCTTGTCTTCCCCGACACCGGCGCCATGAATTCCGGCGACCTAGACCACCGGAGACTTCGCCGCCAAGCTCGTCGTGCTCCCGGTGAGCCTCTTTACCGCACGACATGCCTAGCTTGCTCGATTGCACGCCGTAGCTCCGCCGTATCGAGTACCCCGTGTGTATCGCCGCCGTTCCTCGTCTGCCGGGCACGCTCCGGTGACCATACCGGAGCGGCGCCGCCATCATCGGGTTCGCCTCGGCGTTCTCTTTCCAACCAGCACACGCACGCCCTCGCGGGAGGCCAGAATCGCCGGCGACGTCCACCTCTGGTCGCCGGTGAGGCACTTGGTTGCCACGTCGGCACCACGTGGCCGCCAACGTGGACACGGCCCACCAGTCATGGACTGTGTGGGTGTCCTGTCCGTGTAGCTTTAGTCATTTCCTGTTTAGATTTAAATCCAGAAAAATTGCTGCAACTTCAAACAAATTTAGAAAATTCAATTTAAGTCAGAAAAATAAAAAATAAGACATCAAAATTCGTATAAAAGTAAATTCTATTTAATAAAAATATAATATGAAATTTTTATTTTTAATAAAAATTTAATTGTTTAATACTTGTTATTTAAAGCCTTTAATTTTAGTTCTAAATTCAGTTAAAATTCAATAATTAGGAAAAAGGTTTAAAATAAATAAAAACCGAGAAAGTAAATAAGGAAAACATTAAAATTAATTTTCCTTTTCTATTAACTTATTAAATCCTTATTAGGAGGATTTAAAACCCTAATTAATAAATGCTTTATTTATTAATTGTTTAAAATAATAAAATATCAAATCTAATATTATTTTTATTTCAAAATTATTAATAACTTCAAATTTATTAATGAAGTTATTAATCCAATAATTATAGGGTAATTAGGAAACCCTAGTTCCATTATAAATAAAGTGATAACCTCATCATGTTATGTGGGATCCTAAAACCCTAATGCCATTTATAACCTAGCTTTATTACTACATGAGAACCTTAATTTGCCTCCAACCTAAACCCTAGGTTGGAACCTATGATCATAAAACCTACTTTGTATCCATAGATACATAGTAGCAACTAAATACTTGCTTGGCCACATAAAATGTAGAAGACCTATCACTAATTTATGGGTATCCCATGTGTTCATCTTCATCAGACCTAGATAATCAAGTAGGGTTAACCAAGTGTAAAACCTAGTTCCTATTCCAAAAACAACATCATCCTTAACCATACATATTTAGCATCACACCATTGTGATGGACCCTAACAGCAACCATACCTACTATTTTACCTTACATAACCCCGTTCCACTAAACCCTATTAGTGTGAGATAATTATTAAACATCCTATTTAGGAAACCACCATTCCTTACTTAGTGAATCCAATAACAAAAACTAGACAAACTCAACCTTAATTGATATACTTCTTATTACTTAAGAAGTATGTTCTTCAAAAGTTATTCTTTTGAAGTAAATAAAGAATCATCATCAACCCTGCTTATAAGGACCTATAAACCCTAGCTAGCTATTCCCAATAAGATGAACCAATCTTGATAGCAACCATGTATAAATAATTACTTAGGAAGCCTAGGCCTAACTCAACCTTACAAGCCCTAGGTGTTGAGGAATCCAACTTTGTTGGGATTCATCTACTACTTACTCCAGAAGCAGTGGAAACCAAAGTAAACCATAGAACCCCACAACCCTAATTATCATACTTGTTCTTTATTAAAGAACATGTTCTTCAAAAGTTATTCTTTTGAAGTATATGATAATTAATCATTAACCATGCCATGTAGTGTTAAAACCAACCACTATTCATTACATGTTAAGATTATACCAAATGTATAGTTGTGTGCTATTAATCTTATTGTTATTATATATTGCAGCACCTGTTCATGATACCATGTAACCACACCCGAATAAGAACCTTGTATGTGAATCACTCTAAAAGTGTAACACACCCTAAACCAATCATTACAACTCACCGATCCTAAATCATCGGGGTTAGGTCACGCTTAGAGCGATTGCATCTCATTCTTATGCATTATTGCATCTTTGCCAATCTTTTAAACATCGTCCTTACCGGACGATGATGCTATTTCAGAATTTGGAGTTATTGCGAAACGAAGACCTTGTCTGCATAATCTTGCAGTCAAGAAAGGCAAGTTCATCACTTGCTCATGTCATTTGATTATTTCTATCAAATTACTTGCAAAGTACTATGGTTATCACTATTGCATAAAAACCAAAACCACTACTTTCATAACTATGAATATGACTATGTGGTGGGCAATGGAACCATGGATTGTGTTGATATGGTGGAGGTTCCATTGCAAGGGTTTATATCCATCTAGGATTAAACAACAAATGTCGCCAAGTGATTCTTGTGCCGTAATACCCGTGTTAACCATAAGATCCGGAGTGGGACGGAGTAGTCAAAAGTGTTTCCACCTCTCGTTCATCAACGGATGCGCTTTACCGTAGACACTTGTATCCGTCGGGGCAAGCGGTTGGTCGGGGAAGCCTTAAGTCCCCACGGCATAGTCCGTAGACACTTGTCGCTCGAAGTGCAAGCGGTTGGCTGGGGAAGCCTTAAGTCCCCACGGTATTGTGGTCTATGATGGGTTGCGGCTACCGGCGAAGGAGTTTGGTTAACGAGTCCCAAACCGTCGTCGTGGTCGGGGTCCACCCGTGAGTGGGAATAATGGGACCGGCGAGGACCCGTGGTCGGGGCATGCAACAAAGGGTGGGTGTTCGAGGTAGCGGAGGAACATGATTGGCTAGACCTTATACCGGGCCTCACACCAAAGGAAGTGTGGACGAGCCCGCAACTCGGTTGGCACCAAGGTTAAGATCTCTTATGGGTAAAGCAACACACCTCTCGCAGAGTGTAATGAACCGTGACCCGTCACTCCCTCGTTCCGGGATATGGAACCGCGAACGCCGCCGGAAAGGAGCTCCATGAAGTTCTAGTAAACCGGTGAAGGCCGACGGACATAGTTCTTCTGAATAAAAGCAATCTCTTGAAGAAATGATTATGAAAACCTGCATTGGTATTAGACTTTCTGGTCTAATGCCGTAGCTAGTGCATTAAACACCTCTTTCCTATAATGAACTTGTTGAGTACGCTCGTACTCATCCCACTCTTAAATCCCCTGCTTAGATATGGAGGCATCGGAGGAGGATCTACAGTGCAACTCTAAGATCGAGGAGTCGACAACTACTTCAAGAGACAGGACCCTGTCAGAGGAGCCAGATACCACATCCATCAAGGAGAAAACCTAGTTTAGCCATAGAAGGGAACTAGCTTCCTAAACCTAGCTCCTATTTAGCTAGAATCTATTCATAGCCTCTGTAGCTAGTTAAATACTCTACAAATAGAGTTCGTGATAGGATTAGACCACGAGTCGATCTTCTCGGAGTTTATTTGCAGTTTTACCTCATTGTAAAGTAGGAGGCTGTGTGGATCGTTTGTAAAGAGTCTGTGTTGTAATTCTATAGACATGCCTTGGACCCGCATATGTTTCTGTTGTACCACTCTGAGCGATATAGTACCAGTGGAACGGTGTTTCATTGGTGTTATATCAGACTTGCATACTACACCATGCGAGTGGTATGCCGGGTCACCACAGCTTGGTATCGGAGCAAATGCTTTGACCCTAGGATTAAAACCCTTTAAAGGAGACCTATAGGATTGGTAGTGTCTATAGGAAGTTGTCTTAGTTAAACCAAATCTTCTTATGACTTGAGATGGATATTCACTTGAGAATAATCCTGACACACTTGAGTCAACCTTATTAATCTATCTTTTCTAAGCAAAGTTAGTTAGTTAATCCCAAGTATGCAGCATACCATTATGTCCTTAAAACAATAGATGAGTAGATCACAGTTGGTATACAATACATGGTAGTCCAAAGAGAGGATACAACCATAAGGAAGCTATCCTATTGGAAGATGTGTACCAACACATGTTATAGTTAAATAAGAATTACTCAGACCTGCACTAGAAGTAATATCAAGTGATGAAGATAATTAAGATCTCCTAAGAGAAGATGTAGACCCAAACAAGTAATAGGGTAAGTAAAATTTATCTAAACTTGTGAAACAAATGATAGTAAGTGATACAAACAAGTGATATGAGTAGTATAGACCATGATGAGTCAATCATGGGAAATAAGGAAGAGTGATAGGAAAGATATATGTCTACTACAAGTTAGAGTGGCTAATCATATATGATTCACCTGAGAATCATTATGTGATGGAATAGAACATCATAAACATTTAGGAGGAGAACAATAAGAGGTCAGGTCATCAACAATAAAGCAAGATTTGTGTTCCAAAACCATGGGAACTGTGTCAAGTACATCAGAACCCTAGTTACATGGTAAGAACACATGGAAGTATAGGAACTACATTCCAAAATTATGTGTTTAGAGTAACCATACTAGAACTAGTGGTATCATACAAAATAGTCCTCAACAGCACTTATATATGATATAATACTTTGTTAGTACTTCCAAACAAATTTATGTTAACCTTAACTATCCTAGACCACTTTGTTTCAAGTTTATCTCATTGCAAATGTGCAATTAAGGTAAAGGGTGAGACAAATAGTAGAATCCCATATATTCGTGCTAAGTATCACGATATAAACCTATCTTATGTGGTGTTATATACTACACATCGAGCCTGATGTTTAGAGATCTCTTACTCAACTATTTTATTCAGGCTTATGATGATGTGTATTATAAGCACAAAGCTGAATCTTCTTGGATTTTATTGGATTTTCATTGTTTGACTAGATCCATACATGAAGTTTGACTTTGATATGCAAATGCATGTTGCAATATCAAGTTCTTACTTGATGCTATAGATCTAGAGGGTAATGGTATTCGTGTGAGGAAGTGACGAATTCGAAGATTCGAAGACAAGATGAATGTTCATCAGATAAAGGAAACAAAGTTGTGGGAAGCAACCACAATACTCTGAAGGAAGTGCCAATCAACATTCATGCTTTACCTCAACAGAGGAGTACTTTAGTACATGAGAAGCATGAAGGTGAGAAATATGATGATTATGGTGAAGCTGAAGCAGATCCATAGTCAACATATAAGAGGGAATGCATGGGAAATCACTTAGGATACTATAATCATAGTGTTAGCTAGTGGTTTTTCTTGCAGAATAAACCCTGAATGAAGGAAGGTGATATATGAAATCATAGCAGACATAAGAAGACCATAGTCGATATCAGAAGACCATAAGTGGTATAATATCAATACTGTGAGATAAATTAGAAGATGTCTCGTCCAGTTGATTAGAACCTATAATAGAATCCAATTTTAGATATCAAATAGCCACAGTTGGTATAATAACCACCGTTATCAGTTGGTATTACAAATAGTCCACGATTTAATTATTTGCAACAAAAGTTTGTGAACAAATAAAAATCTTGTCAGCCAAATAGCTAGATCTATAAACATTTAGTCGAAGGATTCACATTGGATGTCCAAAATTGAGTGGATACACCACAAACATTCTTCGCGAGACCTTAGAAGAAGTAAAACCCATAAGTTAGAACCAGACCAATATTCCAACCATAAATCCAATAGTTGGAAGAAATGGAGTTGAAGACCATAAGAAAACTCCAAGGGGTAGAGTAAAGATTGAGTTGGATTTACAAAGACTCAATACTTTAAGCAAGATAAAAGAAGAAGGTCTGAACTGAGAGAAAGTTCGATCTTATTTTCATAAGATTGTTGAACATTACTTTCAGAAGGATGTCAGACCAGAAGCCGAGATTTATACCTCGAGGAAGTAAGAAGTGGACTATAACTTGAGCAAATGAGTAATACCTACTCAGAAGTACTTAAGCTCAAGTAAGACAAAGTTAATGAAGTTGGACGAAGAAGATACTGTAGACCAAATACAGCTCGAGAAGGCCAAAAACCGAAGGAGATTGATTATACCAAAACTAAAGACTAATAGAAAGATTCCTTTCATGGAACCTAAATAATCCAAAAGAGTTATAGGTATCAACTATAAACCATGATTGGATGGACTAAATGAGTCTAATCCATTCTTTGGGAAATAAACCATCACAGCCATTTCCATGATAAGTACATTACCAAGTACCATTACTGCAATTTTGGTAGTAAGGGAAAAACAAAGACCTATTTTATCAAATAGGAAAATGTTATCCAAGTAGTCCTCAATTAAGACTGTCAAGACAAGAAGAAGTCTCAATCATTGAATATTCAATGAGAAAGGAAACAAGCTTATAATATTGGAGGAAATCATGGAAGTAAAGGAAGTAATAGTTGTTTGATGTCAAACAAGTAATGGATTCCAGGAAGAATCTGGACAAGGGATATATTCAATTATATCCAAGTGAGATCACCACGGAGTACGAGAAAAGTCGTAGTCTGCACAAGTCAGATCCACACTTCGGAAACGTGAGAGAGTTCAAACTTCGAGGACGAAGTTTAGTTTAAGGGGTAGAGACTCGTAATATCCCAGGTATTGGGGTTACAAAAATAGAGGAAACAGATGTGTGCATTGCATTCATGCATAGAAAATCTGGGGAATTTTCGCGCTTTAAAGTAAAACAATCACAAGAATCGAAGTTTCACTTGATCTTGATGGAATTGAAGTAGCTCATCAAGTCCAAGTGCTATAAACCTCAATGTGACTTTGTTAAAACCTTGTTTTGGGTAGAGATGATTTGATCTAAGGGGTTAGATCAAATGGAACTAATAATCAACACAACAACACTTTAATCAATGATCAACTCGCTTGATCTCATAACAGATCATAATATGGTAATCATTGCCATAACATAATAACATCTGTTCAATTACAAACCAAGTAACAATAAAATGGAGAAACCATTCTAGACTTATCTTTTCCATGTCTTAAATTAATCCATGATCCTACCATGAACCTCATGGTATTCATTTTACCTCATTCTTGGAAACATGGCATGGAGATCAACTCTAGAAATATATATTCTTCTCCATTCCATATTATTATCCATCAAATCTAGAGAGGTGAGAGTTTTATGTTATTTGTTAGAGAAGCAAAGATAAACCTTAAGCCAAAACTTGGATATACATCCATGTAAACAAATAATCATCTTTAAGAGGAACCCTAAGATATTATTTAAGACAATTCCAAATGAGAGAGACCATTCATACCAATCTTAGTTTGACCTATTTAAGAATAAAGGACAACCAATGAGCTAAAGTATTAGGTTGTAAACCATTTCCCTTTGGAGTGGTGAGATAACCTAATATCAAATGGACTAAGATCATATCCATGAATTAATAAAGTAAGGAGAAGATTAATTCAACCAAGATAGTCAAGTGGAGTTTTAGACTTGATATCTAGTAATATATGGTGAATACACCATAAAACCTAGAATAAACCATTCCATTAGAAATACTTTAGGAAGCCAAACCTTGAACAATATAAATTAAGTGATGATCATAAACCCTAAGAACTTGAGGTAGAGATATTAAGAAAAAGTTGATCATGCCTAATCCATGATCATGTTCTTGAAGTATGAGAGGATAAGTTAAACCCTACTAGGATAAGTAGATATCATCCCCACATGAAATTATAGGGAGATCCCTAGTAACCAAACCCAGGCTTATATCTCAACTTTAACTTGTGAATCACTTGGTGATCATAAGTAGAATCCTACCATATCTATGAGTCATAAATTAAAGAACCTAAGAAAACCTTAGAGTCAAACTCCATACTTAATATAGTGAGAAACCATCCATCCATATGACCAAAGTTAACTATAAAAAGAACTATAACCAATGTAGTTACTTAAATGATAAATTGAGGTTAATAATAGAAGCCAATTGGTAGAAGATAAAACCAATTCTCAAATCCTTAGTAATTAGGGAAGCTCATGAAATATTAAGCAAATAACCATCTTATCATGGTTAGGGGAGATTAACCCTAGCACATGCAATATGGTGTCATTTCAACCTTATAACCTAGAAATATAACTCAAACCTAGTTTGTGCATCACTTGGGTAATCACAACTAAAACCTGAGTCATAATTGAGATTCAAACCAATTGCCATTAGATAAATATCATTAGAACCCTAATGATTCATTATTTAAATACAATGTATCAATTATAAAACATAAGAGCCACCTAATGCTAAATCCTATAAGTAAACCATATGTGTAGTGATCAGCCATTTACTTTGTAACCAAGATAAACCATGATGGAAACAATCCCTACTGAGATACTTTCAAATGTAGTGATAGTATTAACCTTAATAAGGGGGTTGTGCTAGAAATGGAAAAAGAAACCCTAATAAATATGTGCTTACATAAAATCATATGCAAGTGACAAAATCCTCAAATAGAAACCAAATCTTAATAACAACCTCTGAAATACTATGAGTTGAAATTATCAACTCTATTAATTCCAAATAGATGTGATTCATATAGCAAAATTAATTAAAATGAGTATACAAACTCATGTTTAATTGCTATTTTGAAGAAGCTCACATATATGAACTTTAATCAAATATAAATTACTTTCTCCAATTGGGAGAGTAGTGTAATAGTCATTGCACTAGATATTCAAGTAAATTAACATAATTGAGACACTCGCAAAAATAACGGAATTCAAATATGAATTCAAATGGGCAAATACAAAAACAGAAAATTAAAAGCGAGAAAAAGAAAAGGGGAGAAAAACATTACCCGGTCTCACCTGGCCGCAATAGCCCACCAGCAGCCCAACAAACCCCAGCCCAACACGGCCCAGACCAGCCCACCTTACCCCTTCGTCTAAAAAACAGAGGAGAGGGGGTCGTCCTCATCCTCTCTGGGCGCATGGACGACAGCACGACGACAGCACGACGACAGCACGACGACAGCACGACGACGTGCTCGTCCTTCCCTCGCGCTGGCGTCCTCTCCTTCCCCGACGTCGTGACGAGGCTCGTCCTCGAGCA
Source organism: Lolium rigidum (assembly GCF_022539505.1). Taxonomy (NCBI): domain Eukaryota; kingdom Viridiplantae; phylum Streptophyta; class Magnoliopsida; order Poales; family Poaceae; genus Lolium; species Lolium rigidum. The sequence continues at coordinate 98,589,334 of NC_061511.1, read as the reverse complement.
GTATAAAAGCCCGGCCGAAGCACAGCAGCTCGGGATTTCTTCCTCCTCTCCAATTTTCTCCAATGGCCGAAAACCTAGCCGCAGCCCTCCGCTCGCCGCCGGCGATAGAGGTATCCCCATGCCTCGCCATGACCACCATTGGAATCGCCATCCTCGACTTACTCTGTATGCAAGAGGAATCGACCCCAAGCATCCTGTAGCGCCGCCGTCAACCTTGTCTTCCCCGACACCGGCGCCATGAATTCCGGCGACCTAGACCACCAGAGACTTCGCCGCCAAGCTCGTCGTGCTCCTGGTGAGCCTCTTTACCGCACAGCATGCCTAGCTTGCTCGATTGCACGCCGTAGCTCCGCCGTATCGAGTACCCCGTGTGTACTGCCGCCGTTCCTCGCCGCCGGGCACGCTCCGGTGACCATACCGGAGCGGCGCCGCCATCATCGGGTTCGCCTCGGCGTTCTCTTTCCAACCAGCACACGCACGCCCTCGCGGGAGGCCAGAATCGCCGGCGACGTCCACCTCTGGTCGCCGGTGAGGCACTTGGTTGCCACGTCGGCACCACGTGGCCGCCAACGTGGACACGGCCCACCGGCCATGGACCGTGTGGGTGTCCTGTCCGTGTAGCTTTAGTCATTTCCTGTTTAGATTTAAATCCAGAAAAATTGCTGCAACTTCAAACAAATTTAGAAAATTCAATTTAAGTCAGAAAAATAAAAAATAAGACATCAAAATTCGTATAAAAGTAAATTCTATTTAATAAAAATATAATATGAAATTTTTATTTTTAATAAAAATTTAATTGTTTAATACTTGTTATTTAAAGCCTTTAATTTTAGTTCTAAATTCAGTTAAAATTCAATAATTAGGAAAAAGGTTTAAAATAAATAAAAACCAGAAAGTAAATAAGGAAAACATTAAAATTAATTTTCCTTTTCTATTAACTTATTAAATCCTTATTAGGAGGATTTAAAACCCTAATTAATAAATGCTTTATTTATTAATTGTTTAAAATAATAAAATATCAAATCTAATATTATTTTTATTTCAAAATTATTAATAACTTCAAATTTATTAATGAAGTTATTAATCCAATAATTATAGGGTAATTAGGAAACCCTAGTTCCATTATAAATAAAGTGATAACCTCATCATGTTATGTGGGATCCTAAAACCCTAATGCCATTTATAACCTAGCTTTATTACTACATGAGAACCTTAATTTGCCTCCAACCTAAACCCTAGGTTGGAACCTATGATCATAAAACCTACTTTGTATCCATAGATACATAGTAGCAACTAAATACTTGCTTGGCCACATAAAATGTAGAAGACCTATCACTAATTTATGGGTATCCCATGTGTTCATCTTCATCAGACCTAGATAATCAAGTAGGGTTAACCAAGTGTAAAACCTAGTTCCTATTCCAAAAACAACATCATCCTTAACCATACATATTTAGCATCACACCATTGTGATGGACCCTAACAGCAACCATACCTACTATTTTACCTTACATAACCCTGTTCCACTAAACCCTATTAGTGTGAGATAATTATTAAACATCCTATTTAGGAAACCACCATTCCTTACTTAGTGAATCCAATAACAAAAACTAGACAAACTCAACCTTAATTGATATACTTCTTATTACTTAAGAAGTATGTTCTTCAAAAGTTATTCTTTTGAAGTAAATAAAGAATCATCATCAACCCTGCTTATAAGGACCTATAAACCCTAGCTAGCTATTCCCAATAAGATGAACCAATCTTGATAGCAACCATGTATAAATAATTACTTAGGAAGCCTAGGCCTAACTCAACCTTACAAGCCCTAGGTGTTGAGGAATCCAACTTTGTTGGGATTCATCTACTACTTACTCCAGAAGCAATGGAAACCAAAGTAAACCATAGAACCCCACAACCCTAATTATCATACTTGTTCTTTATTAAAGAACATGTTCTTCAAAAGTTATTCTTTTGAAGTATATGATAATTAATCATTAACCATGCCATGTAGTGTTAAAACCAACCACTATTCATTACATGTTAAGATTATACCAAATGTATAGTTGTGTGCTATTAATCTTATTGTTATTATATATTGCAGCACCTGTTCATGATACCATGTAACCACACCTGAATAAGAACCTTGTATGTGAATCACTCTAAAAGTGTAACACACCCTAAACCAATCATTACAACTCACTGATCCTAAATCATCGGGGTTAGGTCACGCTTAGAGCGATTGCATCTCATTCTTATGCATTATTGCATCTTTGCCAATCTTTTAAACATCGTCCTTACCGGACGATGATGCTATTTCAGAATTTGGAGTTATTGCGAAACGAAGACCTTGTCTGCATAATCTTGCAGTCAAGAAAGGCAAGTTCATCACTTGCTCATGTCATTTGATTATTTCTATCAAATTACTTGCAAAGTACTATGGTTATCACTATTGCATAAAAACCAAAACCACTACTTTCATAACTATGAATATGACTATGTGGTGGGCAATGGAACCATGGATTGTGTTGATATGGTGGAGGTTCCATTGCAAGGGTTTATATCCATCTAGGATTAAACAACAAATGTCGCCAGTGATTCTTGTGCCGTAATACCCGTGTTAACCATAAGATCCGGAGTGGGACGGAGTAGTCAAAAGTGTTTCCACCTCTCGTTCATCAACGGATGCGCTTTACCGTAGACACTTGTATCCGTCGGGGCAAGCGGTTGGCTGGGGAAGCCTTAAGTCCCCACGGCATAGTCCGTAGACACTTGTCGCTCGAAGTGCAAGCGGTTGGCTGGGGAAGCCTTAAGTCCCCACTGGTATTGCGGTCTATGATGGGTTGCGGCTACCGGCGAAGGAGTTTGGTTAACGAGTCCCAAACTGTCGTCGTGGTCGGGGTCCACCCGTGAGTGGGAATAATGGGACCGGCGAGGACCCAGGGTCGGGGCATGCAACAAAGGGTGGGTGTTCGAGGTAGCGGAGGAACATGATTGGATAGACCTTATACCGGGCTTCACACCAAAGGAAGTGTGGACGAGCCTGCAACTCGGTTGGCACCAAGGTTAAGATCTCTTATGGGTAAAGCAACACACCTCTCGCGAGTGTAATGAACCGTGACTCGTCACTCCCCGTTCCGGGATATGGAACCGCGAACGCTGCCGGAAAGGAGCTCCATGAAGTTCTAGTAAACCGGTGAAGGCTGACGGACATAGTTCTTCCGAATAAAAGCAATCTCTTGAAGAAATGATTATGAAAACCTGCATTGGTATTAGACTTTCTGGTCTAATGCCGTAGCTAGTGCATTAAACACCTCTTTCCTATAATGAACTTGTTGAGTACGCTCGTACTCATCCCACTCTTAAATCCCCTGCTTAGATATGGAGGCATCGGAGGAGGATCTACAGTGCAACTCTAAGACCGAGGAGTCGACAACTACTTCAAGAGACAGGACCCTGTCAGAGGAGCCAGATACCACATCCATCAAGGAGAAAACCTAGTTTAGCCATAGAAGGGAACTAGCTTCCTAAACCTAGCTCCTATTTAGCTAGAATCTATTCATAGCCTCTGTAGCTAGTTAAATACTCTACAAATAGAGTTCGTGATAGGATTAGACCACGAGTCGATCTTCTGGAGTTTATTTGCAGTTTTACCTCATTGTAAAGTAGGAGGCTGTGTGGATCGTTTGTAAAGAGTCTGTGTTGTAATTCTATAGACATGCCTTGGACCCGCATATGTTTCTGTTGTACCACTCTGAGTGATATAGTACCAGTGGAACGGTGTTTCATTGGTGTTATATCAGACTTGCATACTACACCATGCAGTGGTATGCCGGGTCACCACAGCAACTTTCACCAATGGACTAGTGGCTTCATCCGCTTATCCAATAACTTTGCAAAAAGAGCTGGCAATGGGATTCCCAGTCCCAAATTAATTAACAAAAATAGACACTCCTCCATGGTATGTGATTGTTGGACGGCACCCGAAGGATTCGGTTAGCCATGGCTTGAGAAAGCAAAGGTGGGGAGGAGTGTCATCATAATAAAACTAAAATAAAAAGGCACTCCTTCATGGTATGAGATTGTTGGCAGGCACCCGAGGATTCGGTTAGCCATGGTTTGTGAAAGAAAGCTTGGAAGGAGTGCCACACAAAAATAAAAATAAAATGGGAGCCGCTCTTTGAAGGTTTGTCTGGCAAGGGGGTTAGAGTGCCCACTACCATTCGTTGACAACAACAAACACCTCTCAAAACTTTACTTTTATGCTCTCTTTATGTTTTCAAAACCAAAGCTCTAGCACAAATATAGCAATCAATGCTTCCCTCTGCGAAGGGCCATTCTTTTACTTTATGTTGAGTCAGCTTTACCTACTTCCTTCCATTTTAGAAGCAAACACTTGTGTCAACTTGTGCATTGATTCTTACATACTTGCTTATTTGCACTTATTATATTACTTTATGTTGACAATTATCCATGAGATATGCATGTTGAAAGTTGAAAGCAACTCGCTGAAACTTAAATCTTCCTTTGTGTTGCTTCGATGCCTTTACTTTGAATCTATTGCTTTATGAGTTAACTCTTATGCAAGGCTTTTGATGCTTGTCTTGAAAGTACTCTTCATGAAAAGTTTTGCTATATGTTATCTATTTGTTAGCAACTATAGATCATTGCCTTGAGTCACTTCATTCATCTCATATGCTTTGTAATAGTATGATCAAGGTTATGTAAGTAGCATGTCACTACAGAAATTATTCTTTTTATCGTTTACCTACTCGAGGACGAGTAGGAACTAAGCTTGGGGATGCCGATACGTCTCCAACGTATCCATAATTTCGATGTTCCATGCTTGTTTTATGACAATACTTACATGTTTTGCTTGCACCTTATGATGATTTTATGCGTTTTCCGGAACTAACCTATTAACAAGATGCCACGGTGCCGGTTCCTGTTTTCTCGCTGTTTTTGGTTCCGGAAAGGCTGTTCGGGCAATATTCTCGAAATTCGACGAAACGAAGACCAAACATCATAATTCACCCGGACGGACCAGGACACCGAAGGGGAGTCGGAGGGAGGCCCGGGGCCCCCACACCATAGGGCCGCGCGGGCCAGCCCCTGGCCGCGCCGGCCTATGGGGAGGGCACCCTGTTGCCCCTCCTACGCCGCCTCTTCGCCTATATAAGCCCTTTCGACCTAAAAACTCGATACCTTTTGACGAAACTCCGAGAAAGACTCCGGGGCGCCGCCGCCATCGCGAAACTCCAATTCGGGGGACGAAGTCCGTGTTCCGGCACCTGCCGGGACGGGGAAGTGCCCCGGAAGCCATCTCCATCGACGCCATCGCCTCCATCATGCTCCGTGAGTAGTTCCCCCATGGACTACGGGTTCTAGCAGTAGCTAGTTGGTACTCTCTATCCCATGTACTTCAATACAATGGTCTCATGAGCTGCCTTACATGATTGAGATCCATCTGATGTAATCGGTGTTGTGTTTGTTAGGATCCGATGGATGATACATTATGATTAGTCTATCTATAAAGTTTGTGAAGTTATTGTTGCTGCAATCTTGTTATGCTTAATGCTTGTCACTAGGGCCCGAGTGGCATGATCTTAGATTTAAGCTCTATAATTATTGCTTAGATTGTATCTACAAGTTGTATGCACATGTCATTGTCCGGAACCAAAGGCCCCGAAGTGACAGAAATCGGGACAACCGGAGGGGATGGCGGTGATGTGAGGATCACATGTTTTCACGGAGTGTTAATTCATTGCTCCGGTGCTCTATTAAAAGGAGTACCTTAATATCCAGTAGATTCCCTTGAGGCCCGGCTGCCACCGGCTGGTAGGATAAAATATGTTGTACAAGTTTCTCATTGCGAGCACGTATGACTATATATGGAAAACATGCCTACATGATTAATGAATTGATGTTCTTTCTTAATGCTTTATCAATCCTGTCAATTGCCCAACTGTAATTTGTTCACCCAACACTTGTCACTTGTTATTGGAGAGTTACCACTAGTGTAGATAGCTGGGAACCCCGGTCCATCTTTCATCATCATATACTCGTTCTACATGTCATTAGAAGTAGTATCAACTATTTTCTGGTGCCATTGCCTCTGTGTTACTATTACTGTCTGCCGTGTTACTCGTTATTATTGCTCTCATATCATCTGCTACTTTCACATCACCCCTGTTGCTAGTGCTTTTCCGAGTGCGACTGAATTGACAACTCAGTTGTTAAGGCTTATAAGTATTCTTTACCTCCCCTTGTGTCGAATCAATAAATTTGGGTTTTACTTCCCTCGAAGACTGCCGCGATCCCCTATACTTGTGGGTTATCACTGATCTCCAACATCATTGTCATTCATTAAATGTTTTCTCAACCAACTGCCGAAAGTCTCCATGTGGGCCTTTCTAATCCAGGATTCAGGCTTCCACGGGTTGTCCGAGCGTAAAATATTCTTGTGTTTCTCGAAGTACGGAGCCACCAAGCTGGAATTGGTCGAACTCGTGTGGTGTGCTTCAGTCATAGAATGGCCGTCCATACATATCGTTGATTTCCTTCCGATCGTGCCTTTTCCACTTAGTCTCCCCTCGTGCCGCGATCGAGGAAGACCAATCGGCTTAAGGTCAGGAACAAAGTCAACACAAAACTCAATTACCTCCTCATTTCCATAGCCCTTGGCGATGCTTCCTTCTGGCCTAGCACGGTTATGAACATATTTCTTTAATACTCCCATGAACCTCTCGAAGGGAAACATATTGTGTAGAAATACATGACCGAGGATGGAAATCTCTTCGACTAGGTGAACCAGGAGGTGCGTCATAATATTGAAGAAGGATGGCGGGAACACCAACTCGAAACTGACAAGACATTGGACCACATCGTTCTATAGCCGTGGTAGATCTTCTGGATTGATTACCTTCTGAGAGATTGCATTGAGGAATGCACATAGCTTCACAATGGCTACTCGAACATTTTTCGGTAGGAGCCCCCTCAAAGCAATCGAAAGCAATTGCGTCATAATCACATGGCAGTCGTGAGACTTTAGGTTTTGGAACTTTTTGTCCGCCATGTTTATTATTCCCTTTATATTCGATGAGAATCCAGACGGGACCTTCATACTGCTCAGGTATTCAAAAAAGATGACCTTCTCTTCTTTGGTAAGAGCGTAGCTGGCACGACCTTGAAACCATTCCGGATGCCGGTCATCAGGGTCTTTCAAACGTTGCTGGTCCTGCCGTGCTTCCTTTGTATCATTTGTCTTCCCATACACGCCCAAGAAGCTTAGCAGGTTCACGCAAATATTCCTCGTAACATGCATCACGTCGATTGCAGAGCGGACATCTAGGACTTTCCAACATTCTAGCTCCCAAAATATAGATTTCTTCTTCCACATGGGTGCGTGCCCGTCAGCTCCCTGCGGAACTGATTGTCCGCCAGGACCCTTTCCAAAGATGACTTTCAAATCCTTGACCATATCAAATACCTCCGCACCAGATGCGTTCGCGAGGCTTCGGCCTGTGATCTGCCTTGCCGTTGAAATGTTTGCCTTTCTTTCTTACGTTATGATGTCGGTGAAGAAATCGACGATGCCCCAGGTACACGTTCTTCTTACAATTTGGCAAATACACACTTTCAGTCTCATGTAAGCAGTGTGTGCATGCATTCTATCCCTTATTTGTCTGTCCCGATAGGTTACTAAGAGCAGGCCAATCGTTGATGGTTACGAAAAGCAACGCTCGTAGGTCAAATTCCTCTTCTCTGTGCTCATCCCACACACGTACACCAGGTCTGCCCCACAACTGTAAAAGTTCATCAACTAATGGCCTTAGGTACACATCGATGACGTTGCCGGGTTGCTTCGGACCTTGGATGAGCACTGGCATCATAATGAACTTCCGCTTCATGCACAACCAAGGAGGAAGGTTGTAGATGCATAGAGTCACGGGACATGTGCTATGGCTGGAGCTCTGCTCGCCAAAAGGATTCATGCCATCTGTACTTAGACCAAATCTTATGTTCCTTCCGTTAGCTGCAAAATCTTTGAACTCTCTGTCGATCTTTCTCCATTGCGTTCCATCTGCGGGGTGTCTCAATTTCCCGTCTGACTTACGGTCCTCTTTGTGCCATCGCAACAACTTGGCATGCTCTTTGTTCCTGAACAGACGTTTCAACCGTGGTATTATAGGAGCATACTGATACGTCTCCGACGTATCGATAATTTCTTATGTTCCATGCCACATTATTGATGATATCTACATGTTTTATGCATACTTTATGTCATATTTATGCGTTTTCCGGAACTAACCTATTGACGAGATGCCGAAGGGCCAGTTGATGTTTTCTGCTGTTTTTGGTTTCAGAAATCCTAGTAAGGAAATATTCTCGGAATCGGACGAAATCAACGCCCAGCATCTTAGGATTGCATGAAGCTTCCAGAACACTCGAGAGCCGCCAGAGGGGGGCCACAGGCCCACCAAACAGTAGGCCGGCGTGGCCAAGGGGGGCCCGCGCCTCCCTGTTGTGTCGTCGCCTCGTTGACCTTCTGACGCCGCCTCTTCGCCTATATAAAGGTCCCTGATCTAAATCTTCGAGACGGAAAAGCCACGGTACGAGAAACCTTCCAGAGCCGCCGCCATCGCGAAGCCAAGATCTGGGGGACAGGAGTCTCTGTTTCGGCACGCCGCCGGGACGGGGAAGTGCCCCCGGAAGGCTCCTCCATCGACACCACCGCCATATTCATCAACGCTGCTATCTCCCATGAGGAGGGAGTAGTTCTCCATCGAGGCTCGGGGCTGTACCGGTAGCTATGTGGTTAATCCCTCTCCTATGTGCTTCAATACAATAATCTCATGAGCTGCCCTACATGATTGAGATTCATATGATGATGCTTGTAATCTAGATGTCATTATGCTAGTCAAGTGGGTTTTACTTATGTGATCTCCGGAGACTCCTTGTCCCACGTGTGTAAAGGTGACGAGTGTGTGCACCGTGTGGATCTCTTAGGCTATATTTCACAGAATACTTATTCACCGTTATGAATGGCATAGTGAAGTGCTTATTTATATCCCTTTATGATTGCAATGTGTTTTGTATCACAATTTATCTCGTGTGCTACTCTAGTGATGTTATTAAAGTAGTTTATTCCTCCCGCACGGTGTAATGGTGACGAGTGTGTGCATCGTTTAGTACTTGGCGTAGGCTATGATTGTGATCTCTTGTAGATTATGAAGTTACCTATTGCTATGATGGTATTGATGTGATCTATGCCTCCGTTCGTAGCGTGAAGGTGACGATGTGCATGCTATGTTAGTACTTGGTTTGGTTATGTTGATCTGTCATGCACTCTAACGTTATTTAAACATGAACATCGAATATTGTGGAGCTTGTTAACTCCGGCATTGAGGGTTCGTGTAATCCTACACAGTTAGTGGTGTTCATCATCCAACAAGAGAGTGTAGAGTCTAGCATCTATCTATTTATTCTGTTATGTGATCAATGTTGAGAGTGTCCACTAGTGAAAGTATAATCCTGTTGACGTCAGAAACCCCCTGGCGGGCAGAGACGGGCAACACGATAGAGCCGGGAACAACTAGGGCTGCGGCTGGCCCCAGTCCCTCTGAGCGACGGCCCGCAAAGCCTCCTGGTCGCACGCACCGATGTTTATCACAAGGGCGTGCCACCGACCTATACCCGGTCGGGAAGGTGTGGATGATGCCTCGCTTAGTTTCCTGCAGGGCACACACGTAAACGTTAAATACGAGCCTCGATCGGCTCTCGAGGTTATCCCGTGAATCGGCTCAAAGAGCCGATCCACCCATGATTCGGACGAGGTGTCCGAATATGGTGGTCCTGCTTGATCAAGGTAAAGCTAATGAGATCTACGACGATTTAGGGTTTTCACCGCATAATCGGATCATCCTACTCAGGATTGGGCCTCGCGCTCGCGCACGGTGACCGTAAGCCGATCCTAGACAGGGCCTAAAAACCAACACGAGGTTTATCCCCGGAACATCCGTTCTAGGACTAGCAAACGCCACCCTACACGCCGCTGGATCCTCCGACCCCTTGTAAGGCCTAACTATTGCAGATATTAAACTAATCCTTGTAGAACAAGGATGCAATCGTAACGGATCAGATCTACTAAACTATGATCAAGCGGGGTGCCGCCCCTACACCTAAGATAGGTGTAAGGGTGGCTAGACATGCAAGGGTTGCACTACGAAAGCATGTAATATGAAGAACAATGCTAACCCTAACATGTCTAAGATAACTACGTTGCTCGCCATCAAAAAGGCTTCGATACGAGCAACGCGTGAACAACGTAGGCAGGCTTGTGCTGCCTAGATCGCAAGATGCGATCTAGGCAGCATGATGCTTACCGGTAGAAACCCTCAAGACGAAGGGGTTGGCGATGCGCCGAGATTTGTTTGTGGTTGAACGTTGGTTGTTGTTTATTCCATAAACCCTAGGTACATATTTATAGTCCAAAGGACTTTCTAATGTGGGCGTGCACCAAACCGTGCACGAGTAAGATTCTAACTTCTAAACTAAGATGCGATCTAATATGTTACAGATACACGGGCAATTAAGCCCAACTTGGTATAAAAGGCCGATTCACGTATTCCTTCTATATATATATTCTTCACGTCCATCTTGATCGCGGCCCACCTCTGACTTGGTCAAATTCTGGTGATAACACATGCCCCCTGGTTTTGGAAATGACATTTCCAAAATCATTACGCTTTCTTTCGTCGGGTCATGTCGTGGCAGAGCAGAACTGCCGCAGAATCTTCCATCATTACGCCTCGCCTCCCGGGCTTCTCTCTGTATGAATTGTCAATTTCGGCCTCACGTCCTCGAGAACCGTCATGGCATTAAATCTCCACTACACTCTCTTTATTTATCTGTGCCAAACGGTTCACCGCTCCATCGCCTTGCTCTGCTCTGTTCACCAAACCAAAAAAACCCTTCTCTCCTGCAGCCATGTCTTCCTCTTCCTCCTCCGCTTCAGGCACTTCTCTCCAACCGTTGCCGAAGAACAAAGAAGAGGACGATCTCCGCTCCGGGGCGCACCCCATCTCCTCGGACAAGGAGAAGAAGGGAGGAGAAGCGGAGAGGACCAAAGCCTCCCCCTCCGCCAGGCTCCCGCCGAAGAAGCGCTCCCGCATGTGGGCGGACAGCGAGGACGACGATGATGACGAGGAAGAAGAAGATGAGGAGGAGGAAGATGATTCCTCCGCCTCCATTGGGTATCCTCCGACGAAGCGCTTCCGCGGCTGGGCGGATAGCGATGACGATGATGATGACGAGGAGGAGGAGGAGGCTCCAGTCGACGGCTGGGGCAGCAGCGGCGAGGAGCTTCCCGGGAGCAGCGCCGACGACCTCGACGACGGCGACGATGAGGACAGCGACGACTAGTAGAGTAGGACTAGCAGTAGCAGTGCACTAGGCACTAGATCCCCCTTTTGAGAGCCATCGGCTCTTCTTGTAAAGCTGCTCCTTCGAATTAATGAGAATTGTTCTTCCAATTTCTCCTTTCATTAATCCAACTTCCATCCTCCCGCTTTCCACACCAAGACCGATAGTAACGAATCGGGCTATTATTGTTTTTCTCGACCGTGGCGTTTTGCAGTCCCGCAGCCGATGACCATCCATCGGCTAATTTGAGAAACCAGTCTCTTCCTTTTCTTGCAGCACCAGCACGGTCCAAACCTCGTACCAGACGACGGCTTTTCCTTCCCAGTTCTTCCTGAGAAGATCATGATGCAGTGACAGCCGAGGGGACTCCAATCGGCTCTTAAAAACAAGGCACCTACCAGGCCCACTGCCCCCGAGTCTTAGCCAAGGCAAAACAGAGCTGTATGGACCTGGGCTCGATCATGTCTGAGGGAGCTTCTTATTCAGAGCTAGCCGATTTGAACATAAATCGGCTTCTCAAAGCGAAGAGCCTTCAAGGTGAGCTGCCCCCGAGTTTCTTCGGTTCCGCCGGCCGGATCGGCTCCTTTCCTTTGGTGGACCCGATGCAATCCATCCTTGACCTGATCCGCACGTCCAGGGTCTTGTCCTTGAAGAGAGGATCCGAGCTCTTAGGCTACTCCATTAAGGAGTTCTTTCATTAAAACCCTCTTCGTGCTCCATTGACCCTCTGACCGTGACAGTTATTCCTCTTGAGTCGATGGCCACGCATCGGCTTCCATATCCTTAAGTCGATGTCTGCTGCATCGGCTGTGCTCGAAAATTGTCGAATTTTCAAAAAAAAAAATTTTTACGGCCGACTAGTGCATCGGCCCCCATATTCCAATACCCATCACCAAAGGATGAGACGCTTTCATTGCATATCCTCGTGTTCTACCCACCAGGTGCCCCCGAGCCGATTCTGTCAAGAGAATTGATGGTATCGGCTCCGTTGGATAACATGTTGAACCCGGGCGTGAATGGTGGGTGAGGATAATTTTGGCCGATTGCTGGAATCGGCCTCCATGTTGCTTGTTCGATGAAAGGTTTTATAATGTCCCTTCATAAAATTTTTGGGGCCGATCACAAGGATCAGCCTCGCCATGTTTGCTCATTGATGTGCTCTTGCTACTCGTTCAGGCCGGTAGACAGAACCAGCCCAATCTCTGATTTTATCATGTTGGTGCGCTTGCTGTCGTCCACCTTGGATGTATCGTGTAACCGTGGAGCGCTAAGCTTTGTCGGTAGAACGAGCACCATGTTTGTGCCAGCCGATGTTTCATCATCGGCTTTCCTTTGCTTGGGGCGCCACTCCATTTTCCGTGGACGACCCTCTTCATCCAGGGTTCGCCGAACCTTTGCGCACGGATCAGGCCTTGCCTTCCTCAATATATGCAAGTATAACCTCTCGGCTTCTTCCAGGCCGCGCAATCGTTGAACCCTACGTTTTTGGGAACGGCTGAGTCCATCAGGGCACCACCTTGGCCGGTGATACCTGTCTTCTTCTTCTCCCTCGTCTTCTGAATCTTCGAGATTTCTCAACCGAGGGGACTCAGCTCGTTTGCTCTGTGGCGGGAGAGGTCCTAAGCACTCGAACACGGACACGTTGGCTGCCTCCTTCTTCTTTCGGTTGCATTCTGGGCAATTGCCGATTGTTGGCAATCGGCTCATTCCTGAATCCCAGCAGTGTCTGAAGAAGGGACAATCCTAGTGCCTGCCCTCGTCGTCTTGCTCCCTTGCCTTTCCCTTGGCACAACGCTCGTGCTCCTCCTCATCGTGATTATGCCGACGATGTCTTCTGGCTTCTCTAGCCAGACGGTCTCTTTCATCATCGTCGCCGGACCGTCGGCGTTGGTCGTACTGACTCACATACTTGTTGAGGAGGTGATTAGAGAGAGGTCGCTGATATCTTATGTTCTTCACTTCTCCCTCTGTTACGTAGCGCTTGCCGTCTTGGCGGAGCCGATCGCGTGGAGCGGCTTCCTCTGTTTCTTTGCTATGAGAGCAGCTGCCCTCATCTCCATCCTTGCCGCCGTGGTGTCCAAGATCTACCATGTTGATATTGCACAGAAACCCGGCTGGCACCCCGCACGGCAAGCATACTCCACCATGTTTACGGCGGGGAAGGGGTGTGTGTCGACCTTCATGGCGTATTGGTTGAAAATCAACCGTCCGTTTTCTATCGCCATTTGGATCTGCCGCCGCCACACCCTGCGGTCGTTGGTGGTGTGGGAGAACGTGTTATGCCATTTGCGGTATGGCCTTCCGTTCAGCTCTTGCACCGTGGGGAACTTGTGGCCTTCGGGTACCTTTATATGCTTCTCCGCGAGTAAGAGGTCAAAAATCTGCTCCGTCTTAGTCACGTCGAAGTCGAACCCTTTTGGAGGGCCTTGTGGCTTCACCCATTTGCAGGTCACGGGGCCTCGTCGCTCGAGTCCATTCAGCCACTCGCTACCTCCCGATTTCCCATAGCACCTTTATCTTCGTCTCGCCTCAACCACGATCACCACCCGCTTGAATTTGTCCCGGTAAACATCCGGGTGGCGCTGTTCATATGTCTGTCGCCTTCGCACCATGTGCGCTAACGAAGGGTAGTCCGCTTGGGAGGCCACGTCCTTGATTGATGATGAGAGACCCACCACCGCCAACTCGATCGCTTCTTTTTCACTTATACGAGCCGAAAAGCAACGGTTCCTAATGGTCCTGAAGCGCCGGACGTATTCCGCCATCGTCTCCCCGCGCTTCTGTCGTACTTGCGCTAGATCGGCAAAACCAACATCGGAAGCCTCCGAGTGATACTGCTCATGGAACTGTTCTTCCAACTGCTTCCAAGTTTGGATGGAGTTCGGTGGTAACGATGTGTACCACCCGAAAGCCGATCCTGTGAGGGACTCGTGAGAAGAACCTCACGCGCAACTCATCCGACGCTGAGATCGTGCCCAGCTGTGCCAAATATCGGCTCACATGCTCGATGGAGCTGGACCCATCCGATCCACTAAACTTTGTGAAGTCCGGGAGCCGATATTTGGGTGGCAGCGGGATCAGTTCGTAGCTGTTGGGGTACGGCTTGGTGTAGCCGAACGCCTTCCTTTTCGGCATCATACCGAACTGATCTTTCGAATTGTACAAATCTGATCCGCCGTGATGGCTGAAGGTGTCGAACCCCGAAGATTCGCCGGGGTGGCATACTTAACCAGCCATGCTTGCTTTTCCGGTTCTAAGCCAACCGCAGGAGCTGTGCTTTGGAGGTTCGTCGGGGTGGCGTACTTAGCCGGCCACGATTGCTTCTCGGGATCGGCTCCGACGTTCCTCCTGCCGTTCCGCAGGCTGCCGATATTGCAGCCTGGTTCGAGAGTGCCCGAGCGTTGCAGTCCGGTACGTATGCGCACGTGTATCCGTGCGGGATCTCCTTAGGTGGCTTCAGGTAGGAATTGGTAGTCACTAGGATCACCACCAACCTTGTAGACGACGTATGCCGATGAGTTCGGCAGTTCCGGTGCTGCCCATGCGAACGGCTGGGGCTGGAGCGGCATCTCTCCCTTGAAAGTCCCCGAGCTGGTCCCGATGGAGAATACCGGTGGCTCATGATTTCCGGACGACGCGCGAGCGACACGCTCCAAGGTGTTCACCAGGCTCTCGGAGTGGCGGTGCAGCGAATGAGCCACCATGTAGTTGATCTCCTCGCCTCGGCGACTCGGTGCGTTCTTCTGACGGGGCGGACAAGTCCACTCCATCGAGTGCGCCTTCAGGTGTGAAACCCTTCCACCTGACGCCATGGGAGCGGGTTCGGTGGAAGGAGCCGATGAGTTCGGCTTCGAGGGTTGCCTTGATCTCGTCATGCTTCTTCTTGAGCCCATCAGGCAGATCCGCGTACGTGACCGGAGTGTCTTCCGCCATCTCGGATGTAGATGGCGATGTCGTGGATGTCGTCGACTGTCCCACCGGGCGTGCCGGAATGTGTTGACGTCGAAACCCCCGGCGGGCAGAGACGGGCAAAACGGTAGAGCCGGGAACAACTAGGGCTGCGGCTGGCCCCGGTCCCTCCGAGCGACGGCCCGCAAAGCCTCCCTGGTCGCACGCACCGATGTTTATCACAAGGGCGTGCCACCCGACCTATACCCGGTCGGGAAGGTGTGGATGATGCCTCGCTTAGTTTCCTGCAGGGCACACACGTAAACGTTAAATACGAGCCTCGATCGGCTCTCGGGTTATCCCGTGAATCGGCTCAAAGAGCCGATCCACCCATGATTCGGACGAGGTGTCCGAATATGGTGGTCCCGCTTGATCAAGGTAAAGCTAATGAGATCTACGACGATTTAGGGTTTTCACCGCATAATCGGATCATCCTACTCGAGATTGGGCCTCGCGCTCGCGCACGGTGACCGTAAGCCGATCCTAGACGAGGCCTAAAAACCAACACGAGGTTGATCCCCGGAACATCCGTTCTAGGACTAGCAAACGCCACCCTACACGCCGCTGGATCCTCCGACCCTTGTAAGGCCTAACTATTGCATATATTAAACTAATCCTTGTAGAACAAGGATGCAATCGTAACGGATCAGATCTACTAAACTATGATCAAGCGGGGTGCCGCCCCTACACCTAAGATAGGTGTAAGGGCGGCTAGACATGCAAGGGTTGCACTACGAAAGCATGTAATATGAAGAACAATGCTAACCCTAACATGTCTAAGATAACTACGTTGCTCGCCATCAAAAAGGCTTCGATACGAGCAACGCGTGAACAACGTAGGCAGGCTTGTGCTGCCTAGATCGCAAGATGCGATCTAGGCAGCATGATGCTTACCGGTAGAAACCCTCGAGACGAAGGGGTTGGCGATGCGCCGAGATTTGTTTGTGGTTGAACGTTGGTTGTTGTTTATTCCATAAACCCTAGCTACATATTTATAGTCCAAAGGAATTTCTAATGTGGGCGTGCACCAAACCGTGCACGAGTAAGATTCTAACTTCTAAACTAAGATGCGATCTAATATGTTACAGATACACGGGCAATTAAGCCCAACTTGGTATAAAAGGCCGATTCACGTATTCCTTCTATATATATATTCTTCACGTCCATCTTGATCGCGGCCCACCTCTGACTTGGTCAAATTCTGGTGATAACAAATCCCTAGGCCTTGTTTCCAAATACTGCTATCGCTGCTTGTTTACTGTTTTACTGCATCTTTACTTCCTGCAATATTACTACCATCAACTGCACGCCAGCAAGCACTTTTCTGGCGCCGTTACTACTGCTCATATTCATTCATACCACTTGTATTTCACTATCTCTTCGCCGAACTAGTGCACCTATTAGGTGTGTTGGGGACACAAGAGACTTCTTGTATCGTGATTGCGAGGGTTGCATGAGAGGGATATCTTTGACCTCTTCCTCCCTGAGTTCGATAAACCTTGGGTGATCCACTTAAGGGAAACTTGCTGCTGTTCTACAAACCTCTGCTCTTGGAGGCCCAACACTGTCTACAAGAATAGAAGCACCAGTGGACATCAAGCACTTTTCTGGCGCCGTTGCCGGGGAGGAAAGGTAAAAGGCACTCATACTCCGGTCGCAGGTAAAGTACTTTTCTAGCGCCGTTGTGCGTGTGCTCGAAGCTATTTCTTTTAGATCCTGCAATTGCATCTTTTTGTTTCTTGTTTACACTAGTTTGGCATAATGGACAACAATGAGCTTCTTGTTCTATTTCCTGAGTTAAGACATGGATGGTTTGATCCGAAAATTAAAAAACCCATGGAACATATTAGCATGAATACTTTGAATACCATTGTTGCTAATGATATGGAAAATTCTAAGCTTGGGGAAGCTGGTTTTTATGAGCATGATATTTTTAGTCCCCCAAGCATTGAGGAGAAAATTTACTTTGATGATACTCTGCCTCCCATATATGACGATTATAATGATAGTAGTCTTTTAGTACCGCCTGTTATGGAGGATAAATATGATTATGATTACAATATGCTTCCTATATTTGATGATGAAAATAATAATGATAGCTACTTTGTTGAATTTGCTCCCACTACAACTAATAAAATTGATTATGCCTATGTGGAGAGTGCATGAGACTCATGATAAGAATGCTTTATGTGATAGTTATATTGTTGAGTTTGCTCATGTTGCTACTGAAAGTTATTATGAGAGAGGAAAATATGGTTGTAGAAATTTTCATGTTACTAAAACACCTCTCTATGTGCTGAAATTTTTGAAGCTACACTTGTTCTATCTTCCTATGCTTGTTACTTTTTTATTCATGAACTTGTTTATTTACAAAACTCCTATGCATAGGAAGCATGTTAGACTTAAATTTGTTTTGAATTTGCCTCTTGATGCTCTCTTTTGCTTCAACTACTATTTCTTGCGAGTGCATCACTAAAACTGCTGAGCCCATCTTAATGGCTATAAAGAAAGCACTTCTTGGGAGATAACCCATGTGTTTATTTTGCTACAGTAATTTTGTTTTATATTTGAGTCTTGGAAGTTGTTACTACTGTAGCAACCTCTCCTTATCTTATTTTTATTGCATTGTTGTGCCAAGTAAAGTCTTTGATAGTAAGGTTCATACTAGATTTGGATTACTCCGCGAAACAGCATTTGCATCCGTCACGAATCCGGGTCTAATTCTCTGTAGGTAACTCAGAAAATTATGCCAATTTACGTGAGTGATCCTCAGATACGTACGCAACTTTCATTCAATTTGGGAATTTTCATCTGAGAAAGTCTGGTGCCTCAATAAAATTCGTCTTTACGGACTGTTCTGTTTTGACAGATTCTGCCTTTTATTTCGCATTGCCTCTTTCGCTGTGTTGGATGGATTTCTTTGTTCCATTACCTTCCGGTAGCTTTGAGCAATGTACAGAAGTGTTAAGAATGATTGTGTCACCTCTGAACATGTGAGTTTTTGATTATGCACTAACCCTCTAATGAGTTTGTTTTGAGTTTGGTGTGGAGGAAGTTTTCAAGGGTCAAGAGAGGAGGATGATACAATATGATCAAGAAGAGTGAAAAGTCTAAGCTTGGGGATACCCCGGTGGTTCATCCCTGCATATTTCAAGAAGACTCAAGCATCTAAGCTTGGGGATGCCCAAGGCATCCCCTTCTTCATCGACAAATTATCAGGTTTCTTCTCTTGAAACTATATTTTTATTCGGTCACATCTTATGTACTTTACTTGGAGCGTCTGTGTGCTTTTATTTTTCGTTTTGTTATTTTCATTCTCTGAATAAATTCATGCTTGTGTGGGAGAGAGACACGCTCCACTGGTTCATATGAACACATGTGTTCTTAGCTTTTAATGTTCATGGCGAAGGTTGAAACTGCTTCGTTAATTGTTATATGGTTGGAAACGGGAAATGCTACATGTAGTAATTGGTATGATGTCTTGAATAACTTGATACTTGGAAATTGTTGTGCTCATGATTAAGCTCTTGCATCATATACTTTGCACCTATTAGTGAAGAAATACATAGAGCTTGTTAAAATTTGGTTTGCGTGATTGGTCTCTAGAGTCTAGATATTTTCTGGTTAAAGAGTTTGAACAACAAGGAAGACGGTGTAGAGTCTTATAATGTTTACAATATGTCTTTTATGTGAGTTTTGCTGCACCGGTTCATCCTTGTGTTTGTTTCAAATAACCTTGCTAGCCTAAGCCTTGTATCGAGAGGGAATACTTCTCATGCATCCAAAATCCTTGAGCTAACCATTATGCCATTTGTGTCCACCATACCTACCTACTACATGGTATTTCTCCGCCATTCCAAAGTAAATTGCTTGAGTGCTACCTTTAAATAATTCAAAATTTATCACCTCTGATTTGTGTCAATGTTTTATAGCTAATGAGGAAGTATGTGGTGTTTATCTTTCATTCTTGTTGGGCAACTTTCACCTATGGACTAGTGGCTTCATCCGCTTATCCAATAATTTTGCAAAAAGAGCTGGCGCGGGGTTCCCGACCCCAAATAATCAACCTTCATTAATAATTCTCTTCACATGTTTTGCTCGATTCATCGATAAGCAACTTAATTTTGCAAATAGACACTCCTTCATGGTATGTGAATGTTGGAAGGCACCCGAGGATTCGGTTAGCCATGGCTTGTGTAAGCAAAAGGTTGGGAGGAGTGTCAACCATAAATAAAACTAAAGTACATGTGTAAACAAAAGAGAAGAGGGATGATCTACCTTGCTGGTAGAGATAACGTCCTTCATGGGAGCCGCTCTTTGAAGGTTTGTCTGGCAAGGGGGTTAGAGTGCCCACTACCATTCGTTGACAACAACAAACACCTCTCAAAATTTTACTTTTATGCTCTCTTTATGTTTTCAAAACCAAAGCTCTAGCACAAATATAGCAATCAATGCTTCCCTCTAAGAAGGGCCATTCTTTTACCTTTTATGTTGAGTCAGTTCACCTATATCTCTCCACCTCAAGAAGCAAACACTTGTGTGAACTGTGCATTGATTCCTACATACTTGCATATTTCACTTGTCATATTACTTTACATTGACAATATCCATGAGATATACATGTTATAAGTTGAAAGCAACCGCTGAAACTTAATCTTCCTTTGTGTTGCTTCAATACCTTTACTATGAATTTATTGCTTTATGAGTTAACTCTTATGCAAGACTTATTGATGCTTGTCTTGAAAGTACTATTCATGAAAAGTCTTTGCTTTATGATTCGAGTTGTTTACTCATGTCATTACCATTGTTTTGATCGCTGCATTCATTACATGTGTTTACAATAGTATGATCAAGGTTATGATGGCATGTCACTCCGGAAATTATCTTTGTTATCGTTTACACTGCTCGGGACGAGCGAAACTAAGCTTGGGGATGCTGATACGTCTCCGACGTATCGATAATTTCTTATGTTCCATGCCACATTATTGATGATATCTACATGTTTTATGCATACTTTATGTCATATTTATGCGTTTTCCGGAACTAACCTATTGACGAGATGCCGAAGGGCCAGTTCTTCGTTTTCTGTTGTTTTTGGTTTCGAAATCCTAGTAAGGAAATATTCTCGGAATCGGACGAAATCAACGCCCAAGCATCTTAGGATTGCATGAAGCTTCCAGAACACCCGAGAGCCGCGGAGGGGGCCACAGGCCCACCAAACAGTAGGCCGGCGCGGCCAAGGGGGGGCCCGCGCCCCCTGTTGTGTCGTCGCCTCGTTGACCTTATGACGCCGCCTCTTCGCCTATATAAAGGTCCCTGACCTAAATCTTCGAGACGGAAAAGCCACGGTACGAGAAACCTTCCAGAGCCGCCGCCATCGCGAAGCCAAGATCCGGGGACAGGAGTCTCTGTTCCGGCACGCCGCCGGGACGGGGAAGTGCCCCCGGAAGGCTCCTCCATCGACACCACCACCATCTTCATCAACGCTGCTGTCTCCCATGAGGAGGGAGTAGTTCTCCATCGAGGCTCGGGGCTGTACCGGTAGCTATGTGGTTAATCTCTCTCCTATGTGCTTCAATACAATAATCTCATGAGCTGCCCTACATGATTGAGATTCATATGATGATGCTTGTAATCTAGATGTCATTATGCTAGTCAAGTGGGTTTTACTTATGTGATCTCCGGAGACTCCTTGTCCCACGTGTGTAAAGGTGACGAGTGTGTGCACCGTGTGGGTCTCTTAGGCTATATTTCACGAATACTTATTCAACTGTTATGAATGGCATAGTGAAGTGCTTATTTATATCCCTTTATGATTGCAATGTGTTTTGTATCACAATTTATCCGTGTGCTACTCTAGTGATGTTATTAAAGTAGTTTATTCCTCCCGCACGGTGTAATGGTGACAAGTGTGTGCATCGTGTAGTACTTGGCGTAGGCTATGATTGTGATCTCTTGTAGATTATGAAGTTAACTATTGCTATGATGGTATTGATGTGATCTATGCCTCCTTTCGTAGCGTGAAGGTGACGAGTGTGCATGCTATGTTAGTACTTGGTTTGGTTATGTTGATCTGTCATGCACTCTAAGGTTATTTAAACATGAACATCGAATATTGTGGAGCTTGTTAACTGCGGCATTGAGGGTTCGTGTAATCCTACACAGTTAGTGGTGTTCATCATCCAACAAGAGAGTGTAGAATCTAGCATCTATCTATTTATTCTGTTATGTGATTGATAACCCACAAGTATAGGGGATCGCGGCAGTCTTCGAGGGAAGTAAAACCCAAATTTATTGATTCGACACAAGGGGAGGTAAAGAATACTTATAAGCCTTAACAACTGAGTTGTCAATTCAGCTGCACTCGGAAAAGCACTAATAACAGGGGTGATGTGAAAGCGAGCGATAGTATGAGAGCAATAGTAACGATAACACGGCGACAGTAGCAATAACACAGGAGCAATGGCACCAGAAAATAGTTGATACTACTTCCAATGACATGTAGAACGAGTATATAATGATGAAAGATGGACCGGGGTTCCCAGCTATCTACACTAGTGGCAACTCTCCAATAACAAGTGTTGGGTGAACAAATTACAGTCGGGCAATTGATAGGATTGAAATAGCATTAAGACAGAACATCAAGATCATTAATCATGTAGGCATGTTTTCCATATATAGTCATACGTGCTCGCAATGAGAAACTTGTACAACATCTTTTGTCCTACCAGACCGGTGGCAGCCGGGCCTCTAGGGAATCTATCGGAAATTAAGGTACTCCTTTTAATAGAGCACCGGAGCAAAGCATTAACACTCGGTGAAAACATGTGATCCTCATATCTAAGCCTTTCCCTCCAGCTTGTCCCAATTTCTGTCACTTTGGGGCCTTTGGTTCCGGACATAGACATGTGCATACAACTTGTAGATACAATCTAAGCAATAAGTATAGAGCTCAAATCTAAGATCATGCCACTCGGGCCCTAGTGACAAGCATTAAACACAACAAGATTGCAGCAACAATAACTTCATAAACTTTGTAGATAGACAATCATAACGTAACAATCCGTCGGATCCCGACAAACACAACACCGATTACATCAGATGAATCTCAATCATGTAAGGCAGCTCATGAGATCATTGTATTGAAGTACATGGGAGAGATGATACCAACTAGCTACGGCTAGAACCCGTAGTCCATGGGGGAACTACTCACGGAGCATGATGGAGGCGATGGCGTTGATGGAGATGGCTTCCGGGGCACTTCCCCGTCCCGGCAGGGTGCCGGAACGGAGACTTCTGTCCCCCGAATTGGAGTTTCGCGATGGCGGCGGCGCCCCTGGAGTCTTTCTGGAGTTTCGTCAATTGGTGTCGCGTTTTTAGGTCGGGACGGCTTAAATAGGCGAAGAGGCGGAGTCGGAGGGGCCACGGGGGCTCCTCACACCAGGCCGGCGCGGCCAGGGTGGAGCCCGCGCGGCCCACACGTGTGGGGCCCCCAGGGCACCCCTCTGGTCCCCCTCTGACTTTCTGGAAGGTTCCGGGAAAAATAAGATGTTGGGTCTTCGTGTCGTCGAATTCCGAGAATATTGCCCGAAAGTATAATCCTACACAGTTAGTGGTGTTCATCATCCAACAAGAGAGTGTAGAGTCTAGCATCTATCTATTTATTCTGTTATGTGATCAATGTTGAGAGTGTCCACTAGTGAAAGTATAATCCCTAGGCCTTGTTTCCAAATACCGCTATCGCTGCTTGTTTACTCGTTTTACTCGCATCTTTACTTCCTGCAATATTACTACCATCAACCGCACGCCGGCAAGCACTTTTCACGGCGCCGTTACTACTGCTCATATTCATTCATACCACTTGTATTTCACTATCTCTTCGCCGAACTAGTGCACCTATTAGGTGTGTTGGGGACACAAGAGACTTCTTGTATTGTGATTGCAGGGTTGCATGAGAGGGATATCTTTGACCTCTTCCTCCCTGAGTTTGATAAACCTTGGGTGATCCACTTAAGGGAAACTTGCTGATGTTCTACAAACCTCTGCTCTTGGAGGCCCAACACTGTCTACAAGAATAGAAGCACCAGTAGACATCACATACCACATCACCTTGGCGGGAACCCTCTTCCTGGGTTTCTGGCCCTCAACATCGTCACCAGGGTCATCGCTCTGATCTTATAACGCAATGCAGTGCATACCGGGCATTCATTCAAATTCTCGTATTCACCGCGGTAGAGGATGCAGTCATTAATGCATGCATGTATCTTCAGAACCTCTAAACCTAGAGGGTAGACAGCCTTCTTTGCTTCGTACGTACTGGCGGGCAACTCGTTACTCTTTGGAAACATATTCTTCATCTTTTTCAGCAAATTTTCAAATCCCGAGTCACATAGACCTTCATGTGCCTTCCATTTCAGCAAATCCAGTGTGCAGCCCAGCTTTTTCAGACCATTATCGCATCCGGGGTACAGCGACTTTTTGTGATCCTCTAACATGCGATCCAAATTCTTCCTCTCCTTTTCCGTTTCGCAGCCTCTCCGTGCATCAGCAATGGTCCGACCAAGATCATCAGCAGGCTCATCACGTGCCTCTTCTTCACCTTCCCCTTCACCTTCCCTTTCACCTTCCCCACCTTCAGCATCCTCCATGAAAGTATCACCGAAATGATCAAGATAGTTGTCATCGATGAAATCATCCCCTTCTTCATCTTCTTCCATTATAACCCCTCTTTCTCCATGCTTGGTGATACGTCCATTTTGCATCACTATTTTATATCGTAATTCACTGATATTCATTGATATATTTCATATTTAGAGATGATACTTATGTTATTTCATCTATTTTGCATGTTTCATGATTATTGGAGAGTCGCGCACCGGAGTCAGGATTCTGCTGGAAAAAGCACCGTCAGAATGGAATATTTCGGAAGATCAGCAACTGACGGGAATTATACTGAAAATCCTATTTTTCCAGAAGACGAAGATAGCCAAAAGGAGGAGCCGAGGAGGGCCGCCATGGGCCCCCCCCATAGGCCGGCGCGGGCCCAGGCCTGGCCGCGCCTCCTTGTGGGGAGGGGGCCCACAACCCCCTCTGACCTCCTCTCCTTCGCGTACTTCTTCGTCCCGAAAACCTAAGCTCCAGAGAATAATCGCGAAGAGTCACAGCCGCCTCTGCGGGGCGGAAAACACCAGAGAGAAAAGAGCTCTCCGACGAGGCTGAAATCCACCGGGAAATTCCCTCCCGGAGGGGGAAATCGACGCCATCGTCACCGTCATCGAGCTGGACATCATTGGGATCATCATCACCATCATCTCCATCATCATCACCGCCATCTCCACCGCTGCACCTCGTCACCGCTGTAACAATTAGGGTTGGATCTTGATTGTTTGATAGGGGAAACTCTCCCGTATTGATTTCTACTTGTTATTGATGCTATTGAGTGAAACCATTGAACCAAGGTTTATGTTCAGATTGTTATTCATCATCATATCACCTCTGATCATGTTCCATATGATGTCTCGTGAGTAGTTCATTTAGTTCTTGAGGACATGGGTGAAGTCTAAATGTTAGTAGTGAATTATGTTGGATAATATTCAATGTTATGATATTTAAGTTGTGGTGTTATTCTTCTAGTTGTGTCATGTGAACGTCGACTACATGATACTTCACCATTTATGGGCCTAGGGGAATACATCTTGTATTCGTTTGCTAATTGCGGGGTTGCCGGAGTGACGAAACCTAAACCCCCATTGGTATATCGATGCGGGAGGGATAGCAGGATCTCGAGTTTAAGGTCTGTGGTTAGATTTATCTTAATTACTTTCTTGTATTTGCGGATGCTTGCAAGGGGTATAATCACAAGTATGTATTAGTCCTAGGAAGGGCGGTGCATTAGCATAGGTTCACCCACACAACACTTATCAAAACAATAAAGATTAATCGGCTATATGAAGCGAAAGCACTAGACTAAATTCCCGTGTGTCCTCAAGAACGTTTGGTCATTATAAGTAAACAAACCGGCTTGTCCTTTGTGCTAAAAAGGATTGGGCCACTCGCTGCAATTATTTCTCTCGCACTTTACTTACTTGTACTTTATTCATCTGCTATATCAAAACCCCCGAATACTTGTCTGTGAGCATTTACAGTGAATCCTTCATCGAAACTGCTTGTCAACACCTTCTGCTCCTCGTTGGGTTCGACACTCTTATTTATCGAAAGTACTACGATACACCCTCTATACTTGTGGGTCATCAAGACTATTTTTCTGGCGCCGTTGCCGGGGAGTGAAGCGCTATTGGTAAGTGGAATTGGTAAGGGAAACTTTTACTGTACGTGTTGTTTTTATTTTTGCCTGCTGCTATAATTCATTATGGAGAGGTCTTCTCTTGAATTCCTCTTTGGAAAATCTACTACTACTGCAAAGGTAGTGGATGAGGCGCCAGGTGAGAAAGAGGTTCCATACAAAATACCTATGAAAATTATTGAACGTGTTGTGGATAACCGCTATGAAGGGGATGGAACTGTCCATCCCGGAGATCATTTACTTGTTTCTACATGAATTATGCGGGTTATTCAAATGTGCAGGTATCGCTATGGATGAAGTTAGGAAGAAACTATTCTCTATATAGTTGTCGGGTAAAGCGAACGCATTGGTATAAATTGCTGAAGAATAGGGATTCTCTTGATTGGGAGGACATTGTGCCTTTATTTTATTCTAAATTCTATCCTCCAAGTGAAATTCACAAAGATCGGAACCGCATATATAATTTATGGCCTCATGATGGAGAGAGTATTGCCCAAGCATGGGGGAGATTTAAGTCTTTAATGCTCAAATGCCCCATTCATGAGCTTCCTGGTAATATTACTATTGATAATTTCTATGCAAGACTGTCTTTTCAAGATAAGACTTTGCTGGATACTTCTTGTTCTGGATCATTTACACGCAACAAAGAAGAGTTTAAACGGGACCTTCTTGATCGGATCCAGGAGAATACTGAAGGATGGGATAACGACAAAGATAGAGAGTCAGGTATAAACTATGATTATAAATGCATTGAAGTTTTTATGGATACTGATAAATTTCGTAATATGAGTGCTACTTATGGTCTTGATTCTCAAGTCGTTGCAAATTTTTATAAAGCTTTTGCTTCTCACTTTGAATTGCCTAGGAAGAATTTTGATAAGTATCATGAACCTTATAAAGATAAAACTAATCCATCTATAAATAAATGTGCTATAATTGAAACTGTTGATCATATTCTTCCTGAAGCTTATATTGAAAAAACTCCTTTCCCTGCTAAAATGAAGGAGTATTCTGTTATAACTAGTGCGGTTAATAAAAGTACAAAGAAACCTTTAGAACCTGAAGAACAAATAAAAGTTGAACCTGCTATTGCAATAGTTGAAGATCTTGTGACTGAAAATGTGGAAGATGGACATATTATTTTCTGTGAAGATGCTTCTAATATTGTTTCGCATCCTAATAAGTCTAGGAAAGCCAGTATTCCTATGCTCTCTCGTTAGAATTGGTGATCATTGTTATTATGGTTTATGTGACATTGGTGCAAGTATTAGCGCCATTCCTTATGAGCTTTATACGGAGATCATGCATGAAATTGGTTCTTGTGAACTTGAAGATATTGATGTGGTTATTCGGCTAGCTAATAGACAAACTATCTCTCCTATTGGTATTGTTCGAGATGTGGAAGTTCTATGTGGTAAGATTAAATATCCTGCTGACTTTTTGGTACTTGGTTCTCGCTGCAAGTAAGTCTTGTCCTATTATTTTTGGTAGACCTTTTCTAAATACTTGTGGAGCTGTTATAGATTGCAAGAAGGAAAAAATTGTGACTAAATTTGTTGGTGAATCTTATGAGTTTAATTTCTCTAAATTTGCCAAAACTCCTTATAAAGCTGATTTGCCTAATAATGATTTTAGAGTTGAACAAGTGTGCGTCTATTGCTCTTGCTCCTAATAATCCTTTGCGAGCAACATTTGGAGGATAGTGAGAGTGAAGTCTTTAGGGAAGAAAGAAATGAGCTTGATTAAATTTTCCTTCGTCAACCTATTCTTAAACATGACTTGCCGGTTGAAGATTTAGGTACAACACCACCACCAAAGGAAGATCATGTTTTTGATTTAAAACCGTTGCCTGATAATCTTAAGTATGCTCATATTGATGATAAGAAAATATATCCTGTTATTATTAGTTCTAAGCTTTCAGATTTTGAGGAAGAAAGGTTATTGAAAATATTGAAGAAACACCGTGGAGCTATTGGCTACACTCTTGATGACTTGAAGGGGATTTCTCCCTCTATTTGCCAACATGCTATCAACATGGAAGATGATGCAAAGCTCTGTTGTTGAACATCGACGTCGTCTAATTCCTAAGATGAAGGATGTGGTAAGGAATGAGGTATTAAAACTTCTTGAAGCTGGTATTATATATCCTATTGCTGATACTAGATGGGTTAGTCATGTGCATTGTGTTCCTAAGAAAGGAGGAATGAATGTTGTGCCTAATGATAATGATGAGCTCATCCCTCAAAGAGTAGTTGTAGGGTATAGAATGTGCATTGATTATCGAAAAGTTAATAAAGTTACTAAGAAAGATCATTACCCTTTACCCTTTATTGATCAAATGTTAGAAAGGTTGTCTAAAAATACTCATTTTTGCTTTCTTGATGGTTATTACGGGTTTTCACAAATTGCTTGTTAAAACTAAAGATCAAGAGAAAACCACTTTCACTTGTCCCTATGGAACTTATGCTTATAGGCGTATGCCTTTTGGTTTATGTAATGCTCCTGCTACTTTTCAAAGATGCATGTCTGCTATTTTTCATGGCTTTTGTGAGAATATGGTAGAGGTATTCATGGATGATTTTTCTGTCTATGGGAATTATTTTGATAATTGCTTGCGAAACCTTGATAAAGTTTTGCAGAGATGTGAAGAAACTAACCTTGTTCTTAATTGGGAGAAATGCCACTTTATGGTTAATGAAGGAATTGTATTGGGACATAAAATTTCCGAGAGAGGTATTGAAGTTGATAGAGCTAAAGTTGAAGCAATTGAGAAGATGCCCTATCCTAGGGATGTTAAAGGTATTCGTAGTGTTC
This sequence comes from Lolium rigidum, assembly GCF_022539505.1. NCBI lineage: Eukaryota > Viridiplantae > Streptophyta > Magnoliopsida > Poales > Poaceae > Lolium > Lolium rigidum. Next base: position 98,560,845 of record NC_061511.1, on the reverse strand, counting down.
TTGGTCATGCTGGGTTTTATAGGAGATTTATTAAAGACTTTTCTAAGATTTCAAAGCCTCTTACTAATCTTCTTCAAAAAGATGCACCTTTCGTTTTTGAAGATGATTGTAAGGAAGCTTTTGAAACTCTAAAGAAAGCCTTAACAACTGCTTCTTTAGTTGAACCTCCTGATTGGAATTTACCTTTTGAGATTATGTGTGATGCTAGTGATTTTGCTGTAGGCGCTGTTCTTGGACAGCGAGTAGATAAAAAATTGAATGTTATTCATTATGCTAGCAAAACTCTTGATGTCTGCTCAAAGAAATTATGCTACAAGCTGAAAAAGAATTATTAGTCGTAGTCTTTGCTTGTGACAAGTTTAGATCCTATATTGTTGATTCAAAAGTTATGATTCATACTGATCATGCTGCAATTAGATACCTTATGGAAAAGAAAGATGCTAAGCCAAGGCTTATTAGATGGGTGCTTCTTTTGCAAGAATTTGATTTGCATATTATAGATAGGAAAGGTGCTGATAATTTGTCTAGATTGGAAAATATTGCTTATGATCCTTTTCATGTTAATGATAGTTTTCCAAATGAACAATTGGCTGTAATAAAGGTGAGCTCGCGAGATAGTCCTTGGTACGATGAGTATGCTAACTTTATTGTTTCCAAGTACTTGCCTCCAACCTTTTCAGATCAGCAAAGGAGGAAATTCTTTTATGACTTGAGGCATTATTTTTGGGATGACTCACACTTATATAAAGAAGGATTAGATGGTATTCTGCGAAGATGTGTTCCCGAATATGAACAACAAGAGATATTGAGTAAGTGTCATGGTAGTGTTTATGGAGGACATCATGCCGGAGATAGAACCGCGCAAAAGGTTCTACAATCAGGTTTCTATTGGCCAACTCTCTTCAAAGATGCAAGAAAGTTTATTTTATCTTGTGATGAATGTCAAAGGGTTGGTAATATCTCCAGACGCAATGAAATGCCTATGAATTATACTCTTGTTATTGAACCATTCGATTGTCGGGGATTTGACTTCATGGGTCCTTTCCCTTCTTCAGAAGGTAACACTCATATACTTGTCGTTGTTGATTATGTTACTAAATGGGTGGAAGCCATACCCACGAAAAGTGCTGATGGTGAGACCTCTTTAAGAATGCTTTCAGATATTATTTTTCCTAGATTTGGAGTTCCTAGATATCTTATGACTGATGGAGGTTCTCATTTTATTCATGGTGGTTTTAGAAAAACTCTTGCTAAATATGGTATTAATCATAGAATTGCTTCCGCTTATCATCCTCAAACTAGTGGCCAAGTAGAATTATCAAATAGAGAGATTAAATCTATCTTGCAAAAGACTCGTTAATAAATCTAGAAAGAAGCTGGGCTATTAAATTGAAGGAAGCACTATGGGCTTATAGAACTGCTTATAAAAATCCCATGGGTATGTCACCGTATAAAATGGTTTATGGGAAAGCTTGTCATTTACATTTAGAACTAGAGCACAAAGCTTATTGGGCTGTGAGAGAACTAAATAAAGACCCTAAACTTGCTGGTAAGAAGAGATTGCTACAATTGAGTTCTCTAGATGAATGGAGAAGTGAAGCATATGAAAATGCTAAACTCTTTAAAGAGAAAGTTAAGAAATGGCATGATAGAAGAATTATCAAAAGAGAATTTAATGTTGGAGATAAAGTCCTATTGTATCGGTCTCGTCTCAGATTTTTTGCAGGGAAATTACTCTCAAAATGGGAAGGACCATATGTCATTGATGAGGTGTATCGTTCAGGGGCAATTAAAATTAGTTCTCTGCAAGGTAATGCCACACAAGTGGTGAATGGACAAAGACTCAAGCATTATATCTCTGGTGATTCTTATAATGAAGATGTTGATGTTATTCGAGTGGTAACTCCGGAAGCCTTCATCAAAGGTCAAAATTGACAGTCCTGCAGAGTTCGACTTTGAATAGGTAACAGTACTGGTAAGAAAAAGTCCACGTTTAACTTTCCGAACAATGTTTTTGCTACTTTTGGAAAATATAAAAAATTACGAGATCGAAACGGAGTGGAGGAGACGCACGAGGGCGTGCCCCCATAGGCCGGCGCGGGCCCCAGCCTGGCCACGCCGCCCTATGAGGAGGGCCCCTCGTTGCCCCTCTCCGACTCTGGTTCGACCTGGTACTTTCCTTTTGTCGTGAAAATTTCTTTTATATAATCCCCCGGACCCCTGGAGGTCCGTATATCGTTTTCTCGACGTGTTTTGTTTCAAGCTGTTTCTGCCAGGATCTGTCTTTGATCTAGAAGCACCATGGTCTCCAACAACAAGGGCAAGGGGCTTTCGGATGAAGATATTCAAGATCCCGAGTGGAAAGAGGTGGATGAGAGTGTCAAGGAAGAAGATGAAGAAGAAGTGGAGGAAGACTCGCGTGCATACCCACGTGCCACCATCGCAAGCATCGGGGTGGTGGAAAACTCTTTCAGTACCAAGAAGAGCGCAAGAATTCGCACCGGAGGAAAGGTTCCACGTCACTACCTAGCTCCAAAGACATCTCCTCCAGGCACCTACAATCCCTTCCGCAATCTAATTTACAATAGTCAAATTGAAAGGATTCCCAAGGCAGTATTGCCTAGCAATTGGGATATAGATCGTTCTAACACTGCAGGAAGGACAAAGCCTGAAGCTGAAGTGTGGGGAAACAACTCTAAGAGTTGGGACTCGCCGTCGGACATACTTCTTAACCGCGTCGAGCACAATTCGTAGATGATCCGCAACCTCACGTACATGATTGATGAGCCAAATGAGCTTGTTGAGAAGCTCATCAAGAATTCATCTACACCACCGAAGGAGTAATTCATCATCGGTATTGGCATCCCCTTGGTTTGTTCCAAGCTTGGGGGGGGGTGCCGCGGTATCACATCATCACTATCTTTTACCTTTTTACTATCAAGTAGTGTCATATCATGAGTAGGGAAGTTATCATATAAGATGTGTTGTGGTATGGAAGTATCTCTCTTTAGTTGGTTATCTATGTATCCCTTGGTGTGAGTTATCGTTATGGAATATTAATGAGAAGTCTTATCATTTACATATTGCACATCTTATTTTAGTTTGCAATCTCTATTATATGATTGATCTTGTTGTTAGTATTGGTATCACTTTGGGAGCATTGAGTAAATCTATTTGGTTTTGGCAAACTTAGCATTGGTCAATAGCAACAACACTTTGAGTTTAAGTAGAAAAGAGGAAATACATGTAGATATGTTATTATCTTTCTTGTTAGTTCCTAGCTTAGTATTCTGAAGTTAAAATTGTTTGTGCTTACAAGGAAGATGCATAATTGTTTCTATCACATGTATATTTGTTTGTTTCCCTCAACTCTTATGCTTGCTAATCAACCTTGCTAGCCAAAGACCTGCACTGAGAGGGAATGCTTCTCGTGCATCCAAACCTTTAAACCAAACCTATGCCATCGGTGTCCACCATAACTACCTACTATGTGGTATTTCCCTGCCATTCCAAGTAAATACTTCATGTGCCACCTTTAAACAATTCAAAAGTTATTACCTCTTATTTGTGTCAATGTTTTATAGCTCATGAGGAAGTATGTGGTGTTTTATCTTTCAATCTTGTTGAGCAACTTTCACTAATGGACTAGTGGCTTCATCCACTTATCCTATAATTTTGCAAAAGAGCTGGCAACGGGGTTCCCAGCCCCAATTAATTAACTTTCATTAATAATTGTCTTCACATGTTTTGCCCTGATTCATCAGTAAGCAACTTAATTTTGCAATAAACACTCCTCCATGGTATGTGAAATGTTGGAAGGCACCCGAGGATTCGGTTAGCCATGGCTTGAGAAAGCAAAGGTTGGGAGGAGTGTCATCCTTAAATAAACTAAAGTACATGTGTAAACAAACGAGAAGAGGGATGATCTACCTTGATGGTAGAGATAACGTCCTTCATGGGAGCCGCTCTTTGGAAGTCTGTTTGGCAAGGGGGTTAGAGTACCCATTACCATTCGTTGACAACAACAAACACCTCTCAAAACTTTACTTTTATGCTCTCTATATGATTTCAAAACTTAAAAAGCTCTAGCACATGATTTAATCCCTGCTTCCCTCTGCGAAGGGACTATCTTTTACTTTATGTTGAGTCAGTAAACCTATTTCCCTCCATCTTAAGCAAGCAATTGAGTTGTTGTGATCCAACCATCAATATTGTGATCTACTTAATCATGCCTTTTATTCTTCCTTGTTTAGTACACGTTTTATCTGAATGAATATAGCTTTGAAGGTTATCAATGTTATTGAGGAAATTATTATGATTGAGTATGCAAGTTTTGTTATAACCGTCAGAATGCAATATTTCGGAAGATCAGCAACTGACGGGAATTATACTGAAAATCCTATTTTTCCAGAATACGAAGATAGCCAAAAGGAGGAGCCGAGGAGGGCCGCCATGGGCCCCCCATAGGCCGGCGCGGGCCCAGGCCTGGCCGCGCCGTCTTGTGGGGAGGGGGCCCACAGCCCCCTCTGGCCTCCTCTTCTTCGCGTACTTCTTCGTCCCGAAAACCTAAGCTCCAGAGAATAATCGCGAAGAGTCACAGCCGCCTCTGCGGGGCGGAAAACACCAGAGAGAAAAGAGCTCTCCGGTAGGCTGAAATCCGCCGGGGAAATTCCCTCCCGGAGGGGGAAATCGACACCATCGTCACCGTCATCGAGCTGGACATCATTGGGATCATCATCACCATCATCTCCATCATCATCACCGCCATCTCCACCGCTGCACCTCGTCACCGCCGTAACAATTAGGGTTGGATCTTGATTGTTTGATAGGGGAAACTCTCCCGGTATTGATTTCTACTTGTTATTGATGCTATTGAGTGAAACCATTGAACCAAGGTTTATGTTCAGATTGTTATTCATCATCATATCACCTCTGATCATGTTCCATATGATGTCTCGTGAGTAGTTCGTTTAGTTCTTGAGGACATGGGTGAAGTCTAAATGTTAGTAGTGAATTATGTTGGATAATATTCAATGTTATGATATTTAAGTTGTGGTGTTATTCTTCTAGTGGTGTCATGTGAACATCGACTACATGATACTTCACCATTTACGGGCCTAGGGGAATACATCTTGTATTCGTTTGCTAATTGCGGGGTTGCCGGAGTGACAGAAACCTAAACCCCCGTTGGTATATCGATGCAGGAGGGATAGCCGGATCTCAGAGTTTAAGGCTGTGGTTAGATTTATCTTAATTACTTTCTTGTATTTGCAGATGCTTGCAAGGGGTATAATCACAAGTATGTATTAGTCCTAGGAAGGGCGGTGCATTAGCATAGGTTCACCCACACAACACTTATCAAAACAATGAAGATTAATCAGCTATATGAAGCGAAAGCACTAGACTAAATTCCCGTGTGTCCTCAAGAACGTTTGGTCATTATAAGTAAACAAACCGGCTTGTCCTTTGTGCTAAAAAGGATTGGGCCACTCGCTGCAATTATTTCTCTCGCACTTTACTTACTTGTACTTTATTCATCTGCTATATCAAAACCCCCTGAATACTTGTCTGTGAGCATTTACAGTGAATCCTTCATCGAAACTGCTTGTCAACACCTTCTGCTCCTCGTTGGGTTCGATACTCTTATTTATCGAAAGTACTACGATACACCCCCTATACTTGTGGGTCATCACTTGGTCCAACAATTATAGCTTGGCATGAAACCCTGCCGAAGCAGGTGCAGGTGAACGTCTCTTGAGGAAGAGTAACCCTTCTGATTCTTACAACCAACACATGGACAGATAACAAACCCCCCTGCTTGTTCGCATTAGCCACTACGAGGAAATCTTTCAAACCCGTAATGAACTCGCCGGAGAGTCGGTTACCGTACATCCATTGCCGATTCATCTGCATTATTATAATATAAAATATATAATTAACCATCATGCATTTGTTAAACTAACTAGCTACAAACAATATAAATTAAACAATAAACTACACACATGCGTATTTTATCAATGACACATGAAAGGTTCAAGTTGCTAACCGCGATCGAGGAAAAATAAATGAGAAAGCTCAAGTGTGGCTCGGACACCTCATATCATGTTTCTTTCAATCTCTCGGGCATTTCATCGAACACCTTGTGTGCATAAGAGGAACCAAAATCAAACCCACCACCCACTTGTGAAGATTTTGAAGAGAAGTGGCACCAAATGGCTAAGTGAAGTGAGCTGAGCTGCCTTTTATAGGGGTGGGGCTTTAGTCGCGGTTGGCCTGGCCAGCCGCGACTAAAGGCCTTCAGACCAAGCCTGAGGACAAGCTCCTCCAGTCCACCAGCTAGCCACCGAGCGCGCTGGGCCCAGGTCTTTAGTCACGGTTCGCCTCCCGAACCGCGACTAAAGACACCTTTAGTCGTTGTTCCTATATTTTCGCGACTAATGGGGGTGGCCGGAAGCCTCTTTTTCTACTAGTGTTAGCCTCACTTCTTTTGGGACTGTCATGAAGCTAGCAACTTGCTGGGAGTGGTTGGTAGTTTGTTGGGAACTTCCATTAACATATCAAGAGAAAGAAACACTAGCAAATGCATCTGGAGTTGGCTGAGAGATAGTCTATGTAGTGGTCTTTCTCTTCCACCTCTTCTCTGTTGTAGCAAACAGATTTATTTCAATATATTTCAAATACTAGTTGTAGCTTTCAGTAGGGAAATAATATTTTTTACTTGGTGAGAAGTAGGGGAAGGTTGCTCAGTAGGAATAGTAGTTGTAGATCCCTGGACAAACCATAAATACAAGTTAAGATTGTTTGAGTAGAATTTAAATATGAAGTGCAAATTGACCAATATGTTGTTATAAAAGGAGCAACGAAATCCTCCAAGTTTTTGCCCACAGTGTAGATGGCACTAATGCCATGACTACATGGCAGTCCTGCTAGCTCATTTGCAAGAGCATGTTAGTTTGTCCAAATTGACAGTATATCTCTTATCCCCTTCAGACACTTCCATGCCATCTTTTCCATTCCACATAACCTGGCAAATATTTGAGCTCTTAATGTTCAACTTCAACTTCTTGAAAACATTTGGGCATATTACGTCATTCCAATTTTGTGACTTTGCTCTATTTTCTGCAATTCTGACGGTTATCTTGCTTCTATAATGGGATAGAACCTTGCCCTCATTATTGCATTATTAAATGAATCACATAGATTATTATCTAGCGAATCACAATTGGATCCAAGTTCGAAAAATGCCCTATTCCAGTGTTCAGGAGTTGTCTCCATCATATCCTTGGCACCCTGCTCTGTCTTTTGTGCCAGCTTGGCCATATTATAGTTGAATACTTGAATTGTGTCATGTCGATTGACTTGGAACATCCCCAAAAAATCTTCTAGTAAATTTTATCCCTGATATGCATTCTCCAATTAGCATAAATATTCCTTGCACACATCCTTTTGAAGAAGTGACAGGAAAAAATACCAACTGTCATAACTTTCCACTTCAACTATAGCCCATATTATTGGGTACATATATGATTATTTTGCATATCTGCCAATATTACATAGTAGCTGGCCACTCACTCCTGCATTTATGAAAGACATACTAAATTGTGTGACTACATAAACACTTCTAATGATCACTTTATTGCTAAGCCTATCACAACACCTAAAATAACTGCTGAAAGCTTTGACGTAAGTTCTACGTTATTAAATGTAATAACTAGAGAACAATTTGATGGTAATGTTAGTGAAGATGACTCTATGCATTTGCATGATTTCTGTGAAATTTGTGATATGAAAAAGTTTTAAAATGTGGAAAATAATATTGTCAAGCTTAAATTATTCCCATTTTGACTTAGAGTAAAAGCTAAAGAATGACTATTATTATTACCTACTGCTAGCATTAATTCTCGGGATGATCTTAAAGAAGCATTCATTAAAAAATATTACCCATTTGTTAAGACCCTACAAAATAACATCCTATCATTTAAAAAAATGATAATGAACATGTAGCAACAGCTTGAGAAAGAATTTAAAACATGCTTATAACTTGCCTATCGCATGAAGTAAATGAATGTACCATCCTACACTTATTTTTACGATGTCATCTTAGACGCATATTGCATAATCATAGTCAATGACACACTGAAAGAGCACCTAATCCCACTAAAAAAGTACACTCTATTAATTGAAGAAGAAAATTCTTTATCCAATAAAATTGATGCAATATTAGCTTATGTAGCAAAGCAAAATAATGATAATGTTAGTGTACAAGAATTAGTTGAAAACACCAGTGAAAATGTAGATGCCAACTATATAAGAAACTTTGGTAACAATGGGTATCAGCAACTGATCTCCTTCAGTGGGGAGCCATCAGCAACGCAAGGCGCTGGACCAACTGGGGCCTCGTGCCGCTGAGGAAGCGCGCCCCGTGCGCCAATTCTAGCGAGGGGTCGTCTTTTGGTTGACATTGCCGCCGCCACTCTCAATTACCATCCGACGACGAGGCGACTAGAACGAGGTGTCCGCGAAGCTGTTCGATGATGACGACTATGTCCACAATGATGAGGAGGAGGCAGCCGAGATCGAAGCGGCCCGCATCATCATTGAGGCAGAGGCGGGTGCGGCGTGGAGGCGTGAGCAGGCCGACACCATCCGCCAGGTACACACCTTCAGGGCCACCCAGAAGGAGGCTGATGGCGTGTGCTCGTCGTATGCGGACACGCTGTTGGGGAACTCCAAGAGGAAGGTGTGATGAGCACAACAACAAGTTTTCCCTCAGTATGAAACCAAGGTTTAATCGACCAGTAGGAGAAAGGCGTGACTTCTGAAGGTGTTGCTGGCCGACTAATGGCAGGGTGCACTACCAGCGTCAGCAACAACGTGGAACCTGCACACAACACAACCAAAGTACTTTGCCCCAACTTACAAATCTCACCGGTTTGCTGGACACAAAGGATTAGACGTATCGAACGGAAAGAGATGTTTGCAGAAAGTAAACAGAACATGATTGCAGTTGAATTTACCAGTAAAGGAAATGAGACCGGGTCCATAGTTCACTAGAGGTGTCTCTCCATGAAAAAATAGCATGTTGGTGAATAAATTACAGCTGGGCAATTGACAGAATATCGACCATACATGACAAGATGGTTACTATGATATTTGGTATTGGGCATTACAACATACTACATAGACCGTAATCCAACTGCGTTTATGACTAATAATCCACCTTCAGGTTAGCGTCCGCACCCCTTCCAGTATAAAGTTGCAAGCAATAAACTATCGCATTAAACAATGTATGTGAAGTAAACAATATAATTACCCTTGGATAAAACATTGTTGTTTTCTCCCTAGTAGCAACAACACATCTACAACCTTAGAAGTTATAAAGTCACTCTCCCAGGAAACTAGAGGCATGAACCTACTATCGAGCATAAATACCCCCTCTTGGAGTCACAAGTGTCCACTTGGCCAGAGTTCTACTAGCAACGGAGAGCATGCAAGATCACAAATAACATATGACATGAATATATAATCAATCTCAACATAGTATTCAACATTCATCGGATCCCAGCAAACCAAACATATAGGATTACATAAAGATGATCTTGATCGATACATGAAGCACAAAGTGGAGAAGGCAACCATCTAGCTACTGTTATGAACCCATAGTCCAGGGATGAACTACTCACGCATCACTTCGGAGGCGGGCATGGCGATGTAGATGCCTCCGGCGATGATTTCCCCTTCCGACAGGGTGCCGGGAAGAGCTTCAGAACCCCCGAGATGGGTTCTGCAATGGCAGCCGCGATGGATCTTTTCGTGGATGGAGCCTCGGGTATCCAGGGTTTTCCCAAGAAGATGTATAAATAGGCGGAGGATTGAGGTCGGTGGGGAGTTTGGTGTCCCCACACCTACCCTAGGCGCGGGCCAGGCCTAGGCCGGGCCTAGGGGTGGTGTGGGTGCCCTGGTGTGCCTCTTCGTCCCCCCTCTAGACTTCGTCTTCGCTTCGGTAAAATAGTGACTTCGGTTTTTGTTTCATCCAATTCCGAGAATATTTCATTACAACTTTTATGAAATATAAAAACAGCAGAAAACAGGAACTGACACTATGGCATTTTGTTAATAGGTTACTATCGAAAATCATGTAAAAGTGCAACAAAGTGTAAACAAAACACATATGAATTGGTGTAAAACAAGCATGGAGCATCAAAAATTATAGATACGTTTGAGACATATCAAAGGACACTATCAAGTGCGAATTCATCGTCCCCGAAGATGAGTAGAGCTCGCCATCCTCTACCATCATCGCGCCTACAGGCCCCGGTGAGGTATTCGGGCTGATTTTTGGTAAAACTAGGTTACCAGCCATGTATATTTAGGTTTTCTGATGCTGCTTTTGTAATGATGTATATAGTTAAATTGCACCGACAAACTTGATCTAACGATAAACTCGCTGTTTAATTCTCCCGCAAAATTTGATTTCAAGTTTATCGATATTTACGGGATAATCTATGCAAGATCGAAACACGTCTAAAGATAATGGTTAATGGTAAAATACCTTTGCACACAATAGCTCCAGTGTTATTGTTAGCCAAAATAACGATTAATGGTAAAATACCCTTACACACTTTCTGGCGAGAGATTCAGCCCCATCTGCCACACCACCGCACCCACCCCGGCCCCTAGATGCCTCGCATCGGTAGTTATGGCTGGGTGGATAGGGCGGAAGCGCCCCACCACGCGCGTCGCGAGGAGCGAGTCTTCAGCAGCACGTTGAAGTGCGCGAAATGGGTCCGCTCTGAGGGCGCGCAGAAGCGCAACGCAAGGCGTTGGACCAATTGGGGCTCGTTGTCGTCGGGGAAGCACACCCCGTACGCCAATTCTAGCGAGGGGTTGTCTTCCGGTTCACACTACCGCCGCCGCTCTCCATTTTCATCCGATGACGAGGCGACTAGAACGAGGCACCCGCGAAGCTGTTCGACGATGAAGACTATTTCCACAACGATGAGGAGGAGGCAGCCGGGATCGAGGCGGCCCACATCATCACTGAGGTGGAGGCGGCCGAGGCGTGGAGGCGTGAGGAGGTAGACACCGTCTGCCGGGCGCCTTCGAGGCCGCCTAGAAGGAGGCCACCATCAAGCGCGAGGTCATCGTCCTCGGCGACGAGGAGAGCTCGCCATCCTCTACCGTCGCCGCGCCTACAGGCCCCGGTGAGGTATCCCGGGCCGATTTTTGGTAAAATTAGGTTAGCGGCCATGTAGATTTAGGTTTTGTGCTTTTGTAAAAACTATGATGCATGTAGGGCGCGTTGGGTAGGCTATGCGGCCCTTGGCTCGCATCGGCCCAGCAAAAATCGGCTCGTTTGGTTGCCTGTAAGCTCTCCGCGTTGTGGCCCAACCGGTTCTCAAAGCACCCCTGGGACATGCCCTAGAGGAACGCCCGAATCGACAGTTTTCAGCGGGCCTGCCCCGTTGTCGTGCCATTTTGCACGCCTCGTGCAACGGTTGCACGCGTGGAGAAGAGCGAGAGACAACACGTTGTTTTGGCCCTCGCTCCTACTTCCAGTCACCGGTTCCCTATGCTAATGTACCGCCCACATCATCTCTCTCCCCATTCACTCCTCTCACTAATAGTCACAGCCATGTCACATCAACCGCCGCCCATGGCCTCCTCCGCCTCCTTCCGCTCTAGCATCGATGGATCCTGTCGTCCGGCCGACGGTCACGCGGTCGAACGAGGCGCTCCTGCGGATCGTCCGCGAGTACGAGGCCGGCGGCCGCGATTCGGCGGTGCAAATCGATGCGGGTCGCGTACCGGTGCTCAATCGGCCGTCGCCGTTCGCGAGTACGAGGACGACCGGCATCGGAACTCACAGCGTGACCGTCGCCGCTCTTCAAGCCGCCGGGATTCCACCGGCGGATCCCTTGCCTCCGGGTTTTTTTGACCCCTATCCCCTAGGGTTTCCATCGGCGAGGGCGACGACAATGGCGGCAGGTGCATCGGGCTCCAACAAGGAGATGGAGCCCCCACCGGGGTTCGCGTCGACCCCGATTCTCGCACCGATGCCATGGGGCATGTCGCGTCTGGTTGGACCGAATGGTGCACCGCGCGTCGCGTCGCCGCCGGGGTTCGGCCGACCTCGTGCTCGTCGGCAGCCGATAGCTCCATCGGCGCCCCGCTTCCCGACCGCGGCACCAACACCCTACCAGACAACCTACGCTCCGGCTCCTCCACCCGGATTTGGAGAGCGACCTCCTCGAGGACCTACCGGCGTCTGTGCGCGTCCTCCTCCTCCTCCGACTGGGCCGTTGTCACTCCACCCCATTGTAAGTACTCTCACACGCTCCCTCATCTGATACATGCTAGTGTAGATCGATTCGATTACATTGTAGATCAGATAGTTGTCCGATTGATGTGAATGTAGATAGGATTAATGTCAATGTGCACTGCATGTCATGGCCATGTGATGACCCACAAGTATAGGGGGTGTATCGTAGTATCTTCGATAAGTAAGAATGTCGATCCCAACGAGGAGCAGAAGGTGTTGACAAGCAGTTTCGATGAAGGATTCATTGTAAATGCTCACAGACAAGTATTCAGGGGGTTTTGATGTAACGGATGAATAAAGTACGAGTAAGTAAAGTGCGAGAGTAATAATTGCAGCGAGTGGCCCAATCCTTTTTAGCACAAAGGACAAGCCGGTTTGTTTACTTATAATGACCAAACGTTCTCGAGGACACACGGGATTTTAGTCTAGTGCTTTCGCTACATACGGCTAATTAATCTTCATTGTTTTGATAAGTGTTGTGTGGGTGAACCTATGCTAATGTACCGCCCTTCCTAGGGCTAATACATACTTGTGATTATACCCCTTGCAAGCATCCGCAACTACAAGAAAGTAATTAAGATAAATCTAACCACAGACCTTAAACTCGAGATCCTGCTATCCCTCCCGCATCGATATACCAACGGGGCTCGAGTTTCGTCACTCCAGCAACCCCGCAATTGGCAAACAAGTACAAGATGCATTCCCCTAGGCCCATAAAGGTGAAGTGTCGTGTAGTCGACGTTCACACGACACCACTAGAAGAATAACACCACAACTTAAATATCATAACATTGAATATTACTCAACCATACTTCACTACTAACATCTAGACTTCACCCATGTCCTCAAGAACTAAACGAACTACTCACGAGACATCATATGGAACATGATCAGAGGTGATATGATGATGAATAACAATCTGAACATAAACCTTGGTTCAACGGTTTCACTCAATAGCATCAATAACTAGTAGAAATCAACACCGGGAGAGTTTCCCCTATCAAACAATCAAGATCAAACCCAAATTGTTACAGCGGTGACGAGGTGCAGCGGTGGAGACGGTGGTGATGATGATGAAGATGATGATGATGGTGATGGAGATGATGTCCAGCTCGATGACGGTGACGATGGCGTCGATTTCCCCCTCCGGGAGGGAATTTCCCGGCAGATCTCAGCCTGCCGGAGAGCTCTTTTCTCTCTGGTGTTCTCCGCCCCGCAGAGGCGGCTGTGGCTCTTCGCGACGTACCCCTGGAGCTTAGGTTTTCGGGACGAAGACATACGCGAAGAAAAGGAGGCGAGAGGGGGCTGTGGGCCCCCTCCTCACAGGGCGGCGCGGCCAGGGCAGGGCCCGCGCCGGCTTGTGAGGGGGGCCCATGGCGGCCCTCCTCGGCTCCCCCTTCTGGCTCCCTTCGTCATCTGGAAAAATAGGATTTTTCGTATAATTCCCGTCAATTGTTGATCTTCCGAAATATTGCATTATGACGGTGCTTTTTCCAGCAGAATCCTGGCTCCGGTGCGCGATCCTCCAATAATCATGAAACATGCAAAATAGATGAAATAACATAAGTATCATCTCCAAATATGAAATATATCAATGAATAACAACAAATTATGATATAAAATAGTGATGCAAATTGGACGTATCAACTCCCCCAAGCTTAGACCTCGCTTGTCCCCAAGCGAACTCGAACTCGGTAAACAGGACCACATGTTTATGGAGTGAAGAGTCGATAAATCAAATACGGACAAGAAGCATCATATTCATTCACACAAGACATTCTAGTAAACAACTTCCTCATATAACTCAACTTGAAACAAGTATAAGGTAATCACAAATAAAGGTGCATAAGAAATCATAATTGGTGATGGCAAACTTTGTTCTTGGTCAGAGAACGGTTAACAGATTATACTTATCTATTGAGCAGCGCTCTCATGTTAAAGTTTATATGGCTCATCTCGCATACTCAATCATAATGATCATTGATAACTTTCAAAGCTATGTTCATTCAGATAAAACTTGTACTAAACAAGGAAGAGTAAAAGACATGATGAAGCAAATCACAATATAATAGTTTGATCACAACAACTCAAATGCTTGCTCGAGATGGAGGGAAATAGGTTTATCGACTCAACATAAAGTAAAAGACAGGCCCTTCGCAGAGGGAAGCAAGGATTAAATCATGTGCTAGAGCTTTTTCAGTTTTGAAATCATATAAAGAGAATAAAAGTAATATTTTAAGAGGTGTTTGTTGTTGTCAACGAATGGTAGCGGGTACTCTAACCCCCTTGCCAAACAGACCTCCAAAGAGCGGCTCCCATGAAGGACGTTATCTCTACCGGCAAGGTAGATCATCCCTCTTCTCTTTTGTTTACACATGTACTTTAGTTTATTTAAGGATGATACTCCCCCAACCTTTGCTTACACAAGCCATGGCTAACCGAATCCTCGGGTGCCTTCCAACAATCTCATACCATGGAGGAGTGTCTATTGCAAAATTAAGTTGCTTACTGATGAATCAGAGCAAAACATGTGAAGAGAATTATTAATGAAAGTTGATTAATTGGGGCTGGGAACCCCGTTGCCAGCTCTTTTTGCAAAATTATAGGATAAGTGGGTGAAGCCACTAGTCCATTAGTGGAAGCTGCCTAACAAGATTGAAAGATAAAACACCACATACTTCCTCATGAGCTATAAAACATTGACACAAATAAGAAGTAATAAATTTTGAATTGTTTAAAGGTAGCACATGAAGTATTTACTTGGAATGGCAGGAAATACCATGCAGTAGGTAGATATGGTGGACACAAATGGCATAGGTTTGGGTTCAGGTTTGGATACACGAGAAGCATTCCCTCTCAGTACAGGTCTTTGGCTAGCAAGGTTAATTAGCAAAGCATAAGAGTTGAGGGAAACAAGCAAATATACATGTGATAGACATAATCATGTATCTTTCTTGTAAGCACAAACAATTTTAACTTTAGAATAATAAGCTATGAGCTAACAAGAAAGGAAGACAATGAAACAACTATATGTATTTCTCTTTTTTACTTAAACCTCAAGGTGTTGTTGCTATTGACCAATGCTAAGTTTGCCAAAACCAAATAGATTTACTCAATTCTCCCAAAGTGGTACCAATACTAAAATCAAGATCAATCATATAATAGAAATTGCTAACTAAAATAAGGTGTGCAATATGTAAATGATAAGACTTCTCATTAATATTTCATAACGATAACTCACACCAAGGGATACATAGGCAACCAACTAAAGGAGAGATACTTCCACACTGCAACCCATCTTATATGATAACTTCCCTACTCATGATATGACACTACTTGATAGTAAAAAGTAAAAAGTTAGTGATGATGTGATACCGCGGCACTCCCCCAAGCTTGGAACAAACCAAGGGGATGCCAATACCGATGATGAATTACTCCTTTGGCGATGGTGGTGATGAATTCCCGTCTTCGGACTTCCAAGGAAGAGGCTCTCCATCAACAAACGACATCTTGGTCTCGGGAATCCCGAAACTAGCGAGCATGGCTTATGTGTTTAAACCTGTTTTCATACTCACAATTTTGATTCTGAACGTCATAGAGTTGAGCTTGGAGTTTGTTGGTGGTGTCGTGAAGTGAGAGGATGTCGCCCCATAGCTTCGCAGTTTCCTTCTCGTGTTCAGCAATGAGTTCAGACACAATCTTGTGGAAGATATCCACCTCACGCTCAGCCATCTTCTTGTAGTTGAAGACCTCTTGTTCTAGCTTCTCCATCCTGTCTTCCAAACTTCCTTCTTTGATCTGCAGCTCCCCATCAACGAGCAGCAACTCCTTGGGATGCATCCTCAGCTCGTTCATGTATAGGTTGTCAACGCCCTTGCAGGAGCTGTCCTTCGGAGTTTCTGACGAAGACATGATACCTCTAGATGCGAAGCAAATCCTGGCGAAACATGACTCAAAACAAAACACGACGAGAAAACGATATACGGACCTCTAGGGGTCCGGGGGATTATATAGCAGGAATTTTTATGTCATATGGAAAGTATCAGGTCGAACCGGAGTCGGAAAGGGTCGACGAGGCGGCCAGCTCACAGGGCGGCGCGGCCAGGCTGGGGCCCGCGCCGGCCTGTGGGGGCACGCCCTCGTGCGTCTCCTCCACTCCGTTTCGATCTCGTAATTTTTCATATTTTCCAAAAATAGCAAAAACATTGTTCGGAAAGTAAATCGCGAACTTTTTATTACCTGTATCGTTACCTATTCAAAGTCGAGTTACGGCGGATCGTCAATTTGACCTTTGATGAAAGCCTCCGGTGTTTCCACTTGAATAACATCAACATCTACATTATTAGAATCACCCGAGATATAATGCTTGAGTCTTTGTCCATTCACCACTTGCGTGGCATTGCCTTGGAGAGAACTAATTTTAACCGCTCCCTGATCGATACACCTCCTCAACAACATATGGTCCTTCCCATTTCGAGAGTAATTTCCCGCAAAGAATGCGAGACGAGACCGATACAATAGGACTTTATCCCCAATATTAAACTCTCTTTTGGTAATCCTTCTATCATGCCATTTCTTAACTTTCTCTTTAAAGAGTTTAGCATTTTCATAAGCTTCACTTCTCCATTCATCTAGAGAACTTAATTGCAGCAACCTCTTATTACCGACTAGTTTAGGATCTTTATTTAGTTCTCTAACAGCCCAATAAGCTTTGTGCTCTAGTTCTAAAGGTAAATGACAAGCTTTTCCATAAACCATATTATAAGGTGACATTCCCATGGGGTTTTTATAAGCAGTTCTATAAGCCCATAGTGCTTCCTTCAATTTACTAGCCCAATTCTTTCTAGTTTTATTAACAGTCTTTTGCAAGATAGATTTAATTTCTCTATTTGATAGTTCTACTTGCCCACTAGTTTGAGGATGATAAGCGGAAGCAATTCTATGATTAATACCATATTTAGCAAGAGTTTTTCTGAAACCACCATGAATAAAATGAGAACCTCCATCTGTCATAATATATCTAGGAACTCCAAATCTAGGAAAAATAATATCTAAAAGCATTCTTAAGGAGGTCTCACCATCAGCACTTTTTGTAGGTATGGCTTCCACCCATTTAGTAACATAATCAACAGCAACAAGTATATGAGTGTTACCTTCTGAAGAGGGAAAAGGTCCCATGAAGTCAAATCCCCAACAATCAAACGGTTCAATAACAAGAGTATAATTCATAGGCATTTTATTTCGTCTGGAGATATTACCAACCCTTTGACATTCATCACAAGATAAAATAAACTTCCTTGCATCTTTGAAGAGAGTTGGCCAATAAAAACCTGATTGTAGAACCTTTTGCGCGGTTCTATCTCCGGCGTGATGTCCTCCATAAGCACTACCATGACATTTACTCAATATCTCTTGTTGTTCATATTCGGGAACACACCTTCGTAGAATACCATCCACTCCTTCTTTATATAAGTGTGGATCATCCCAAAAATAATGCCTCAAGTCATAAAAGAATTTCCTCCTTTGCCTGAGCTGAAAAGGTTGGAGGCAAGTACTTGGAAACAATAAAGTTAGCATAATCAACATACCAAGGACTGTCTCGCGAGCTCACCTTTATTACAGCCAATTGTTCATTTGGAAAACTATCATTAACAGGAACAGGATCATAAGCAATATTTTCCAATCTAGACAAATTATCAGCAACAGGATTATCAGCACATTTCCTATCTACAATATGTAAATCAAATTCTTGCAAAAGAAGTACCCATCTAGCTAATAAGCCTCGACTTAGCATCTTTCTTTGTCATAAGGTATCTAATTGCAGCATGATCAGTATGAATTGTAACTTTTGAATCAATAATATAAGATCTAAATTTATCGCAGGCAAAGACTACAGCTAACAATTCTTTTTCAGTAGTAGCATAATTTCTTTGAGCAGCATCAAGAGTTTTACTAGCATAATGAATAACATTCAGTTTTTTATCTACTCGCTGTCCAAGAACAGCGCCTACAGCAAAATCACTAGCATCACACATAATTTCAAATGGTAAGTTCCAATCAGGAGGTTCAACTATAGGGCAGTTGTTAAGGCTTTCTTTAGAGTTTCAAAAGCTTCCTTGCAATCATCATCAAAAACAAAAGGTACATCTTTTTGAAGAAGATTAGTAAGAGGCTTTGAAATCTTAGAGAAGTCTTTAATAAATCTCCTATAAAACCCAGCATGACCAAGAACACTACGAATACCTTTAACATCCCTTGGATAGGGCATCTTCTCAATGGCTTCAACTTTAGCTCTATCAACTTCAATACCTCTCTCGGAAATTTTATGTCCCAAGTACAATTCCTTCATTAACCATAAAGTGGCATTTCTCCCAATTAAGAACAAGGTTAGTTTCTTCACATCTCCGCAAAACTTTATCAAGGTTCCGTAAGCAACTATCAAAAGAATTCCCATAGACAGAAAAATCGTCCGTGAATACCTCTACAATACTCTCACAAAAGCCATGAAAAATAGCAGACATGCATCTTTGAAAAGTAGTAGGAGCATTACATAAACCAAAAGGCATACGCCTATAAGCATAAGTTCCATAGGGACAAGTGAAAGTGGTTTTCTCTTGATCTTTAGTCTTAACAGCAATTTGTGAAAACCCAGAATAACCGTCAAGAAATCAAAAATGAGTATTTTTAGATAACCTTTCTAACATTTGATCAATAGAAGGCAAAGGGTAATGATCTTTCTTAGTAACCTTATTAACTTTTCGATAATCAATGCACATTCTATACCCTACAACTACTCTTTGAGGGATGAGCTCATCATTATCATTAGGCACAACAGTCATTCCTCCTTTCTTAGGAACACAATGCACAGGACTAACCCATCTACTATCAGCAATAGGATATATAATACCAGCTTCAAGGAGTCTTAATACCTCATTTCTTACCACATCCTTCATATTAGGAATTAGACGACGCTGAGGTTCAACAACAGGCTTCGCATCATCTTCAATATTAATGGCGTGTTGGAAAATAGAGGGAGAAATCCCCTTCAAGTCATCAAGAGTGTAGCCAATAGCACCTCGGTGTTTCTTCGATATTTCCAATAACCTTTCTTCTTCAAACTACGAAAGCTTAGAACTAATAATAACAGGATATATTTTCTTATCATCAATATGAGCATATTTAAGATTATCAGGCAATGGTTTTAAATCAAAGACATGATCTTCCTTTGGTGGTGGTGTTGTACCCAAATCTTCCACCGGTAAATAATGCTTAAGAATAGGTTGACGAAGGAAAATTTCATCAAGCTCATCTCTTTCTTCCCTAAAAACTTCACTCTCACTATTCTCCAAGTGTTGCTGCAAAGGATTACTAGGAGCAAGAGCAATAGATGCACACTGTTCAACTTTAAAATCACTATTAGGCGAATCAATTTTATAAGGAGTTTTGGTAAATTTAGAGAAGTTAAACTCATAAGATTCACCAGCAAATTTAGTCAAAATTTTCTCTTTCTTGCAATCTATAATAGCTCCACAAGTATTTAGAAAAGGTCTACCAAAAATGATAGGACAATATTTACTAGCAGCAGAACCAAGTACCAAAAAGTCAGCAGGATATTTAATCTTACCACATAAAACTTCCACATCTCGAATAATACCAATAGGAGAGATAGTTTCCCTATTAGCCAGCCGAATAACCACATCAATATCTTCAAGTTCACAAGAACCAATTTCGTGCATAATATCCGTGTAAAGCTCATAAGGAATAGCACTAATACTTGCACCAATATCACATAACGAGAGTGGATTTGCTACCCACATGGGTAGCTACGCATGCGTTCATCACCATCCAATCTGTGCGGAGATTCGTACTAGTGTGGCTTGTCCGTTGACCGTTTCCCACACCAGGCATAGTAACCCAAAGTAGCTAATCCCAACACGGCGAGGGATGCCACCGCCGATGCCCCCACCTCTTGAGCAACCCACGACCCGAAGCTCAGTTGACTCGATTTGATCTCGTCGTGTCCAAGCCCAACGCGATGAGGGAAGAGTATTTGAGATCTCGATTTACCGTTTCTAGAGGTGAGGCACTGACGAGCTCCAACCCGCCCGTCTATGGCATCTATCCCTTTCCCTAACGAGCTCCACGGCCACCTGCGGACAAACGTCATTAACCCCTGCGGCGGCGGCTGCTCGCCAAGCAGCTAAGGCGATTGGAGCAGGGCGGGGCATCACCGGCGCTGACCAGAAGGGGCTCGTCGAAGTTGGGAAGGCCCCCGACTTCTCTAATAAAAATCCCCAACAAGCCGCTCTTCCGTCCGGGCGCTCTGCCGGGCAAGAGCCCGGACGAGGCGGCGCTCTTCATCGTCCTCCGGCTCCGGGTGATTTCTTTTATCTCTCCAAATCCGCTCGTACCAGAGCTTCTCGATGACGTTGATGTGCAAGTTCGGCGGTGTTGATCTCCACGGTAGAGCGTCGATCGCTTGCTCCTTCCGCCGCCGTAGAGCGCGCACTCCCGGCCGCCGGGCCAACCTGCACATGGAAGCAAAGCCGCTCAAACTTGCTTGATGTGGTGGAACGTCCTCCTCTACGGATTCTGGCGCGCCGCCCCTAGATCCAACAGATTCGCTGCCGCTGGAGCAGTACGAATCGGAGCGAAACTCCCCCGTTAATAACCAGCCGAGGCGAGGTGGAGGGAGGGCCCGAGATTTGGGGCGAATCGGACGGGGCGAACCGCACTGCCCCTGGATCCCGACATATACGACGTGCTCCCATTGACTCGAGCTCCGGTTGAATTGAGTTTGACGAAAAGCTCATGTGAACTCGAGCTCAACGACGAGCTCCGCGCCAAACGGGCTTCCACACCCGTCGCCGGACCTAATCAGCTTCGCCCCTCCTCTGGCTAGCAACGATTTCTTTCTCTCTCCAATTACGCTCATACCACAACTGCTAGATGGCGTCCGTGTGCTGGTCCGATTCCGCGCGATGTTGACCAAGGAAACTATGTGTCTTATCCGTTATCCCTTAATCGCTCGAACAGGGCCAGCGGCGCCTGACCTCCAGCGCCGCCGTCGAATGCTCGCTCGGATGTGACCCTCGAACCCCGAGCGACAGGCAACACCAACCGGTGCCGACACCTGATAGCATCCCCGTCGTGAACTGCCATGGTTGGAACTCGTTCGCATCGAAGCCCCGCATCGCCTCTTTGTGGATGCGGGAGCAGGCCAAATCGTGATTCCCAACGCCTCTGCGCCGACCTGCCATCCGCCCAAGCACCTGTACCTTCATGTTGCTCCCGATGGACGGAAGGAGAGTCGGGGACGAAACGATTATTAACGCTAAGTATTTGCTTAATACGCGTGGGATGCTAAACAAGGTTTGACCAAAGCGGGTACGTGTCGGGCGGACGAGGGGTGCGCAGCTACCCCCGTGGGCAGCGAGTTTCTTCCGTAAACCATAATAACAATGATCACCAATTCTAACAGAGAGCATAGGAACACTAGCTTTCCTAGACTTATTAGGATGCGAAACAATATTAGAAGCATCTTCACAGAAAATAATATGACCATCTTCTACATTTTCGAGTCACAAGATCTTTAACAATTGCAACGACGAGGTTCAACTTTTATTTGTTCTTCAGGTTCTATAGGTTTCTTTTCACTTTTATGAACCTCACTATTTATAACAGAGTACTCCTTCATTTTAGCAGGGAAAGGAGTTTTTTCAATATAAGCTTCAGGAATAACATGATCAACAGTTTCAACTACAACACATTTATTTATAGATGAATCAATTTTATCTTTATACGGTTCATGATACTTATCAAAGTTCTTCTTAGGCAATTCATAATGAGAAGCAAAAGCTTTATAAAGATTTGCAGCAACTTGAGAATCAAGACCATAAGTAGCACTCATATTACGAAATTTATCGAGTATCCATAAAAGCTTCAATGCATTTATAATCATAATTTATACCCGATTCTCTATCCTTGTCGTTCTCCCATCCTTCGATATTTTCTTGGTTCCGATTAAGAAGGTCCCTTTTAAACTCTTCCTTGTTGCGTGTAAATGATCCAGAACAAGAAGTATCCAGCAAGGTCTTGTCTTGAAAAGAAAGTCTTGCATAGAAATTATCAATAATAATATTACCTGGAAGCTCATGAATGGGGCATTTGAGCATTAAAGACTTCAATCTCCCCACGCTTGGGCAATACTCTCTCCTTCATGAGGCCAAAAATTATATATGCGATTCCGATCTTTGTGAATCTCACTTGGAGGATAGAACTTAGAATAAAACCGGGGCACAATATCATTCCATTCAAGAGAATCCCCATTATCCAAGTAATTTATACCAATGCGCCGCTTTACCGGACAGCGATACAGAGAATAGTTTCTTCCTCACTTCATCCATAGCAATACCTGCACACTTGAATAAACCGCATAATTCATGTAAGAACAAGTAAATGATCTCCGGGGTGGACAGTTCCATCCCACGTATAACGGTTACCCACTACACGTTCAATAATCTTCATAGGTATTTTGTATGGTATTTCTTCCTTACCAGCGCCTCATCCACTACCTTTGCAGTAGTAGTAGATTTCCCAAATAAACACTCAAGAGAAGATCTCTCCATAATGAATTATAGCAGACAGGCGAAATAAAATCAGCACAAACGAGTAGAAATTTCCCTTACCAACTCCACTTACCAATAGCGCTTCACTCCCAGCAACGGCGCCGGAAAATAGTCTTGATGACCCACAAGTATAGGGGGTGTATCGTAGTATCTTCGATAAGTAAGAATGTCGATCCCAACGAGGAGCGAAGGTGTTGACAAGCGAGTTTCGATGAAGGATTCACCGTAAATGCTCACGAGACAAGTATTCGGGGGTTTTGATGTAACGAGATGAATAAAGTACGAGTAAGTAAAGTGCGAGAGTAATAATTGCAGCGAGTGGCCCAATCCTTTTTAGCACAAAGGACAAGCCGGTTTGTTTAGTTATAATGACCAAACGTTCTCGAGGACACACGGGATTTTAGTCTAGTGCTTTCGCTACATACGGCTAATTAATCTTCATTGTTTTGATAAGTGTTGTGTGGGTGAACCTATGCTAATGTACCGCCCTTCCTAGGACTAATACATACTTGTGATTATACCCCTTGCAAGCATCCGCAACTACAAGAAAGTAATTAAGATAAATCTAACCACGGCCTTAAACTACGAGATCCTCGCTATCCCTCCCGCATCGATATACCAACGGGGACTCAGGTTTTTGTCACTCCGGCAACCCCGCAATTGGCAAACGAGTACAAGATGCATTCCCCTAGGCCCATAAAGGTGAAGTGTCGTGTAGTCGAGGTTCACACGACACCACTAGAAGAATAACACCACAACTTAAATATCATAATGATACGCGTACAGCACGCGTCCGTTGGGAACCCCAAGAGGAAGGTGTGATGCGTACAACGGCAAGTTTTCCCTCAGAAAGAAACCAAGGTTTATCGAACCAGGAGGAGCCAAGAGGCACGTTGAAGGTTGATGGCGGCGGGATGTAGTGCGGCGCAACACCAGGGATTCCGGCGCCAACGTGGAACCTGCACAACACAACCAAAGTACTTTGCCCCAACGAAACAGTGAGGTTGTCAATCTCACCGGCTTGCTGTAACAAAGGATTAGATGCATAGTGTGGATGATGATTGTTTGCAAAGAACAGTAGAACAAGTATTGCAGTAGATTGTATTTGATGTAAAAGAATGGACCGGGGTCCACAGTTCACTAGAGGTGTCTCTCCCATAAGATAAATATGTTGGGTGAACAAATTACAGTCGGGCAATTGACAAATAGAGAGAGCATGACAATGCACATACATGATATGATGAGTATTGTGAGATTTAATTGGGCATTACGACAAAGTACATAGACCGCTATCCAGCATGCATCTATGCCTAAAAAGTCCACCTTCGGGTTATCATCCGAACCCCTTCCGGTATTAAGTTGCAAACAACGGACAATTGCATTAAGTATGGTGCGTAATGTAATCAATAACTACATCCTCGGACATAGCATCAATGTTTTATCCCTAGTGGCAACAGCACATCCACAACCTTAGAACTTGCCGTCATCGTCCTGCATTTAATGGAGGCATGAACCCACTATCGAGCATAAATACCCCCTCTTGGAGTTAAGAGCAAAAACTTGGCCGAGCCTCTACTAATAACGGAGAGCATGCAAGATCATAAACAACACATAGGTAATAGATTGATAATCAACATAACATAGTATTCTCTATCCATCGGATCCCGACAAACACAACATATAGAATTACGGATAGATGATCTTGATCATGTTAGGCAGCTCACAAGATCCGACAATGAAGCACATGAGGAGAAGACGACCATCTAGCTACTCGCTATGTACCCATAGTCCAGGGGTGAACTACTCACTCATCACTCCGGAGGCGACCATGGCGGTGAAGAGTCCTCCGGGAGATGATTCCCCTCTCCGGCAGGGTGCCGGAGGCGATCTCCGGAATCCCCGAGATGGGATTGGCGGCGGCGGCGTCTCGCAAGGTTTTCCGTATCGTGGCTCTCGGTACTGGGGTTTTCGCGACGAAGGCTTTAAGTAGGCGGAGGGGCAACGCGGGGGCCACACGAGGGCCCCACACACCGGGGCCGCGCGGCCAAGGGCCGAGCCGCGCCGCCTCGTTGTGTCGGCGCCTCGTGGCCCCACTTCCTTTCCCTTCGGTCTTCCGGAAGCTTCGTGCAAAAATAGGACCCCGGGCGTTGATTTCGTCCAATTCCGAGAATATTTCCTTACTAGGATTTCTGAAACCAAAAATAGCAGTAAAACAAGAATCGGCTCTTCGGCATCTCGTTAATAGGTTAGTGCCGGAAAATGCATAAATATGACATAAAGTATGCATAAAACATGTAGATATCATCAATAATGTGGCATGGAACATAAGAAATTATCGATACGTCGGAGACGTATCAGCATCCCCAAGTTTAGTTCCTGCTCGTCCCGAGCAGGTAAACGATAACAAAGATAATTTCTGAAGTAACATGCCATCATAACCTTGATCATACTATTGTAAACATATGTAATGAATGCAGCGATCAAAACAATGGTAATGACATGAGTAAACAAATGAATCATAAAGCAAAGACTTTTCATGAATAGTACTTTCAAGACAAGCATCGATAAGTCTTGCATAAGAGTTAACTCATAAAGCAATAAATCAAAGTAAAGGTATTGAAGCAACACAAAGGAAGATTAAGTTTCAGCGGTTGCTTTCAACTTGTAACATGTATATCTCAATGATAGTTTGTCAATGCAAAGCAATATAACAAGTGCAATATGCAAGTATGTAGGAATCAATGCACAGTTCACA
The DNA here is from genome assembly GCF_022539505.1 of Lolium rigidum. Lineage (NCBI taxonomy): Eukaryota > Viridiplantae > Streptophyta > Magnoliopsida > Poales > Poaceae > Lolium > Lolium rigidum. The sequence continues at coordinate 98,535,140 of NC_061511.1, read as the reverse complement.
CAAGTGTTTGCTTCTTGAGGTGGAGAGAGATAGGTGAACTCGACTCAACATAAAAGTAAAAGAATGGCCCTTCGCAGAGGGAAGCATTGATTGCTATATTTGTGCTAGAGCTTTGGTTTTGAAAACATAAAGAGAGCATAAAAGTAAAATTTTGAGAGGTGTTTGTTGTTGTCAACGAATGGTAGTGGGCACTCTAACCCCCTTGCCGTACAAACCTTCAAAGAGCGGCTCCCATGAAGGACGTTATCTCTACCGAGCAAGGTAGATCATCCCTCTTCTCTTTTGTTTACACATGTACTTTAGTTTTATTTATGGTTGACACTCCTCCCAACCTTTTGCTTACACAAGCCATGGCTAACCGAATCCTCGGGTGCCTTCCAACATTCACATACCATGAAGGAGTGTCTATTTGCAAAATTAAGTTGCTTACTGATGAATCAGAGCAAAACATGTGAAGAGAATTATTAATGAAGGTTGATTATTTGGGGGCTGGGAACCCCGCGCCAGCTCTTTTTGCAAAATTATTGGATAAGCGGATGAAGCCACTAGTCCATAGGTGAAAGTTGCCCAACAAGAATGAAAGATAAACACCACATACTTCCTCATGAGCTATAAAACATTGACACAAATCAGAGGTGATAAATTTTGAATTATTTAAAGGTAGCACTCAAGCAATTTACTTTGGAATGGCGGAGAAATACCATGTAGTAGGTAGGTATGGTGGACACAAATGGCATAGTGGTTGGCTCAAGGATTTTGGATGCATGAGAAGTATTCCCTCTCGATACAAGGTTTAGGCTAGCAAGGTTATTTGAAACAAACACAAGGATGAACCGGTGCAGCAAAACTCATATAAAAGACATATTGTAAACATTATAAGGCTCTACACCGTCTTCCTTGTTGTTCAAACTCAATACTAGAAATTATCTAGACTTTAGAGAGACCAATTATGCAAACCAAATTTTAGCAAGCTCTATGTATTTCTTCATTAATAGGTGCAAAGTATATGATGCAAGAGCTTAAACATGAGCACAACAATTGCCAAGTATCAAATTATTCAAGACATCATACCAATTACTACATGTAGCATTTCCCGTTTCCAACCATATAACAATTAACGAAGCAGTTTCAACCTTCGCCATGAACACTAAAAGTAAAGCTAAGAACACATGTGTTCATATGAACCAGCGGAGCGTGTCTCTCTCCCACACAAGCATGTATTTATTCAGAGAATGGAAATAACAAAACGAAAATAAAAGCACACAGACGCTCCAAGTAAAGCACATAAGATGTGACTGAATAAAAATATAGTTTCAAGAGAAGAAACCTGATAATTTGTCGATGAAGAAGGGGATGCCTTGGGCATCCCAAGCTTAGATGCTTGAGTCTTCTTGAAATATGCAGGGATGAACCACCGGGGCATCCCCAAGCTTAGACTTTTCACTCTTCTTGATCATAGTATATCATCCTCCTCTCTTGACCCTTGAAAACTTCCTCCACACCAAACTCAAAACAAACTCATTAGAGGGTTAGTGCATAATCAAAAATTCACATGTTCAGAGGTGACACAATCATTCTTAACACTTCGGACATTGCACAAAGCTACTGGAAGTTAATGGAACAAAGAGATCCATCCAACACAGCAAAAGAGGCAATGCGAAATAAAAGGCAGAATCTGTCAAAACAGAACAATCCGTAAAGACGAATTTTAAAGAGGCACCAGACTTGCTCAAATGAAAATGCCCAAATTGAATGAAAGTTGCGTACATATCTGAGGATCACGTACGTAAATTGACATATTTTTCTGAGCTACCTACAGAGAGGCAGGTCGAAATTCGTGACGAAGAAAGAAATGCTGTTTCGCACGAGAATCCAAATCTAGTATGAACCTTACTATCAACGACTTTACTTGGCACAACAATGCACAAAACTAAGATAAGGAGAGGTTGCTACAGTAGTAAACAACTTCCAAGACTCAAATATAAAATAAAAGTATTGTAGTAAAAACATGGGTTGTCTCCCATAAGCGCTTTTCTTTAACGCATTTCAGCTAGGCGCAGAAAGTGTATATCAAGTGTTATCAAGAGATGATGCATCGACAGCGGGGTTTGGAGTTTTCTCAACTATGCATTGTATCTTATCTATGTAAGTTTCGGAGGCTCCCTTTTCATTAGTCTTAGGCTTGCTATTTTCATCAAACAAATTTTCGGGAACAAGCCAAGCATAATTATTTTCTAGTGCCTCACACATTCCTAAGAGTTTGCACGGTATTGAGGTTTTAATATCCCCCTCATAATTAACTTGATTAGTATACTTTTGTCTATCTTTTTCCATTTTTTCAAGGGTACTGGCAAAATTGGTATAAGAGCCTAGCATGTTATATTTAGTGAAGACTTTTCTAGCTTCTCTTGCTATTCCCCCAAATTCTTTAAGAAGGGTTTCTAATACAAAATCTTTCTTTTCCCCTTCTTCCATATCACCGAGTGTGAGAAACATGTGTTGGATTATAGGATGAAGATTAACAAATTTAGTTTCCAACATGTGAACTAAAGAAGCAACAAGCAATTTCATAAGTAGGAGCAAGTTCTACCAAGTGTCTATCTTCAAAATCTTCAGTGGTACTAACATGAGTGAAAAAATCTTCTATATTATCTTTCCCAATTATAGACCCACGTCCTACCGGTATGTCTTTCAGAGTGAACTTAGGAGGAAACATGATGAAATAAACTAAAGGAAAATAAAGTAAATGCAAGTAACTAATTTTTTTGTGTTTTTAATATAGAGAACAAGACAGTAAAATAAAGTAAAGCTAGCAACTAATTTTTTTGTGTTTTGATATAATGCAGCAAACAAGAAAGTAAATAAAGTAAAACAAAGCAAGACAAAAACAAAGTAAAGAGATTGGATTGTGGAGACTCCCCTTGCAGCGTGTCTTGATCTCCCCGGCAACGGCGCCAGAAAATATGCTTGATACGCGTATAGCACGCGTCCGTTGGGAACCCCAAGAGGAAGGTGTGATGCGTACAGCGGCAAGTTTTCCCTCAGAAAGAAACCAAGGTTTATCGAACCAGGAGGAGCCAAGAAGCACGTTGAAGGTTGATGGCGGCGGGATGTAGTGCGGCGCAACACCGGGGATTCCGGCGCCAACGTGGAACCTGCACAACACAACCAAAGTACTTTGCCCCAACGAAACGAGTGAGGTTGTCAATCTCACCGGCTTGCTCGTAACAAAGGATTAGATGTATAGTGTGGATGATGATTGTTTGCAAAGAACAAGTAGAACAAGTATTGCAAGTAGATTGTATTTGATGTAAAAGAATGGACCGGGGTCCACAGTTCACTAGAGGTGTCTCTCCCATAAGATAAATATGTTGGGTGAACAAATTACAGTCGGGCAATTGACAAATAGAGAGAGCATGACAATGCACATACATGATATGATGATTATTGTGAGATTTAATTGGGCATTACGACAAAGTACATAGACCGCTATCCAGGATGCATCTATGCCTAAAAAGTCCACCTTCAGGTTATCATCCGAACCCCTTCCAGTATTAAGTTGCAAACAACAGAACAATTGCATTAAGTATGGTGCGTAATGTAATCAATAACTACATCCTCGGACATAGCATCAATGTTTTATCCCTAGTGGCAACAAGCACATCCACAACCTTAGAACTTGTCATCACTCGTCCCAGATTTAATGGAGGCATGAACCCACTATCGAGCATAAATACTCCCTCTTGGAGTTAAGAGCAAAAACTTGGCCGGAGCCTCTACTAATAACGGAGAGCATGCAAGATCATAAACAACACATAGGTAATAGATTGATAATCAACATAACATAGTATTCTCTATCCATCGGATCCCGACAAACACAACATATAGAATTACAGATAGATGATCTTGATCATGTTAGGCAGCTCACAAGATCCGACAATGAAGCACATGAGGAGAAGACGACCATCTAGCTACCGCTATGTACCCATAGTCCAGGGGTGAACTACTCACTCATCACTCCGGAGGCGACCATGGCGGTGAAGAGTCCTCCGGGAGATGATTCCCCTCTCCGGCAGGGTGCCGGAGGCGATCTCCAGAATCCCCCGAGATGGGATTGGCGGCGGCGGCATCTCAGTAAGGTTTTTCGTATCGTGGCTCTCGGTACTGGGGTTTTCGCGACGAAGGCTTTAAGTAGGCGGAAGGGCAACACGGGGGGCCACACGAGGGCCCCACACACCAGGGCCGCGCGGCCAAGGGCCAGGCCGCGCCGCCCTGTTGTGTCGGCGCCTCGTGGCCCCACTTCCTTTCCCCTTCGGTCTTCTGGAAGCTTCGTGCAAAAATAGGACCCCGGGCGTTGATTTCGTCCAATTCCGAGAATATTTCCTTACTAGGATTTCGAAACCAAAAACAGCAGAAAACAATCAACGGGCTCTTCGGCATCTCGTTAATAGGTTAGTGCCAGAAAATGCATAAATATGACATAAAGTATGCATAAAACATGTAGATATCATCAATAATGTGGCATGGAACATAAGAAATTATCGATACGTCGGAGACGTATCACATAACATTGAATATTACTCAACCATACTTCACTACTAACATCTAGACTTCACCCATGTCCTCAAGAACTAAACGAACTACTCACGAGACATCATATGGAACATGATCAGAGGTGATATGATGATGAATAACAATCTGAACATAAACCTTGGTTCAACGGTTTCACTCAATAGCATCAATAACTAGTAGAAATCAACACCGGGAGAGTTTCCCCTATCAAACAATCAAGATCAAACCCAAATTGTTACAGCGGTGACGAGGTGCAGTGGTGGAGACGGCGGTGATGATGATGAAGATGATGATGATGGTGATGGAGATGATGTCCAGCTCGATGACGGTGACGATGGCGTCGATTTCCCCCTCCGGGAGGGAATTTCCCAGCAGATCTCAGCCTGCTCGGGAGAGCTCTTTCTCTCTCGGTGTTCTCCGCCCGCGCGAGGCGGCTGTGGCTCTTCACGACGTACCCCTGGAGCTTAGGTTTTCGGGACGAAGACATACGCGAAGAAAAGGAGGCGAGAGGGGGCTGTGGGCCCCCTCCTCACGAGGCGGCGCGGCCGGGCGGGGCCCGCGCCGGCTCTGTGAGGGGGCCCATGGCGGCCCTCCTCGGCTCCCCTCTCGGCTCCCTTCGTCATCCGGAAAAAGGATTTTTCGTATAATTCCCGTCAATTGTTGATCTTCCGAAATATTGCATTATGACGGTGCTTTTTCCAGCAGAATCCTGGCTCCGGTGCGCGATCCTCCAATAATCATGAAACATACAAAATAGATGAAATAACATAAGTATCATCTCCAAATATGAAATATATCAATGAATAACAAAGAAATTATGATATAAAATAGTGATGCAAATTGGACGTAAGCTCAAGCTCCATCATGGACTTGGCATTGTCTTGCCCATGACATTGCTTGACAATGTCAAGTCCCTGACATTGCCATTGGCACTGGCATTGGTATGCCCTTTAATGGAGCTTCACATTGCCATTGGTAGTGGCATTGGCATGCCCTTTGATGGAGCTCCATCATGGACATTGCCATTGGCATGCTCTATGATGGAGCTTCACATTGCCATTAGCAGTGGCATTGCCATGCCCTTTGATGGAGCTCCATCATGGACATTTACATTGGCATGACGATCTTGTTGTGATTACCATGGCCATCATGGAGTTGTTCTGCACAACTGGCTAACACTTTGCATTGCAGAACTGGCCCTTCTTGGAAACATTCTCGGAAGGGCCCATACTGGACGCAAGGGACATGGCTGTCCGGGTGCAACTTCGTGACCCCAATGAAGGCTTCATGCAAGCGCATCGGCAGATCACAACGCTAAGGGTTCACGCCGGCCGTCCTGCTGACTTGGGGCACGTTCCCGAGCAGCGGCTGCCGACGTTCTTCGTGCGGGTGGAGAGCCCGGACCTCCTTTCCCTCGCTGTGCCGCTCTACATGGAGCAGCTCCTGATCACCAAGTACAGGCTGAAGAACAATGTCCCAATAGTGAAGGTGTGTTTGTACATGGGCCAGCACTGCGAGTGGAAGGACGGGCCAGCGCGTCGGCTTCATCAAGTCCTGGAGCGAATTCGCCGCCTGGCTTTTACTCCGTGTTGATGACACGATCGTCTTCACCTCTCAGGATGACGGCTTCAAGGTCGACGTCTTCAGGAAGGAGACTTCCTGCTCCAGCGTCTTCGGCTGCAAGAGGCATCGTGTGTGCCCTTATGATGATCCTCGCCGTTAAGGTTCTGGTGTTTGATCCTTGTCTCTGCTTATGTCTGAAGGTCGCCATCAGTAGTTGTGCTGTCTTTTAGGAGGTTGTTAAACACTTGCTTCTGTGCATATGTGACTGTAATGTTGGCATGTAGAGGGCATTGAACATTGCTTTTGGACCTGGATAGTCTGCCCCCAGGTTTAAGTAGGCGTCTTACCACTTTGACGCTAGGATTATAGTACTATATTCGTTGTATATCTAACTGTGTGTTGTGCTTATGATCGTGCTTGAACTCTTTTGTGTGCCATTATGTGCTGGTAAGGTCACCATATTTAAATATGGTGAGGAGAAGTTTTGCCTGGGTGCCCAAAATAGCAACCAAACACGTGTGCTGTGACTGAACATAGATGAAACACCATATCCAGACATTCAAACAACCTGCACTTCTGTTCGAGATGCAACACAAACTACCAAATGATGGACCAAATGTGGCCCGCGGCCCGTTCCCTACGTGCAGGAAGGCCCGTCTCTATGCCAATGGTGCAGGGTTCCGACCCAGTATACTAAACCCGCGCATAGTTAAATTGGACCGACAAACTTGATCTGTTGGATAATTAGGCACAATTTCCATGATTAATTCCAGAATATAAAGCATGACAAAAGTAACTACTAACATGTGAAACTCGAACATAGTAGATGCAGTGATCAACATGAACAGTAGCAGAGCAAACGGTACAACATCCATCGCTAAACAGATCGAGATATGTCGCACGTACCGATCTGGTGGAGGTGGCGGTGGAGGTGTAGCGGACGATGTCGCAGCGAGTAACGTTGTTGATGACAACGTTGTTGACGACGGGGAAGACGGGTCGAAGTAGACGGCGTTGAAGACGACGGTAGGCAGCACCGCCCGACTTGGACGGAAGGCGACCCGTGATGAAGAGCTTGAGCGATCGCGCGAGCGCTTCCCAAAAACCTAATTCGCCCTCTCCCGTACGGGATCGCAAGGACGAGTGGTTCCGGAGACCTGCTCTCGTTCGCCGATGCACGTCGGCGCGCGAGATGGAGTAGGCTATGATGGCGGCGCAAGCAGAGAGAGGTGGAAACCCTAACTCGTGTATTAGATGTATTTCTGCGGTAGCCGGGCAGGAGATTATATAGGCTCGGGAAACCCTAGGCAGCGTGGGCCACTCCCACGTCGCACGAACGTTTCGAGTCGGTTACAGATAGCCCACGATCCGGGAGCGACCCGAACCGACTAACTGCGACGCGTCCGTCTAGGACTCTGTTCGTTTTTCCTGAGCTGCAAAAAGTAAGGAAAGTCTCGGCTCGAGGCTCAATCCACTCACCACGAGCGCGGCGCGCGCGTCGTGACGTGTCGAGTCGAGACGAGCGAGCGAGGAGGAGGAGGAGCACGCGCGTGTAGCACTCCTATTCTCACTCACTTACTAGTGGTGAAACAACCCACCTTATAAGGTGGTCTAACTTCCTCCCAACTTTCCATGTGGGACTAAACTTCCCACCTCTTGCCACTCCCTAGTGAGCTGCCACCAACTTGAGCTCAAACTCACAAGGCTGCCACTAAGTGGGCTTTGAGATTTATAGGGAAAATCTGAAATCTATTATGGGCCACCAAATGTGGGCCCAATATTTCAACAATCCCCCACCAGATCTCAAATCCCTATTTAGAGATTTACCAATACTCGCTGCTTGTTTATATACCAGTGTTTCAGCGGAGACTGTTAAGTTGAACTTCCGCCTAGAACCTTAAGCTACATCCATTCACACTTGAACAATGGACTAAGCCTTGAATTGCAAGTTTTGCGTGAACAGGGTTTCACTCAAAGTCATGACCAAGTACATGGCTGCCGTAGCCTACCCCGCGGGTGAAGCATATGCGTCATACTTCGTGGTCTCTTCATGAGTTTACTAGAGATCACCCAAATCTCATAGATTGCGACGTTTAACAATCGGACTCATATAGGTGTGTTATTTCAAGAATGCTCTGTAGGACAACATCTTTGCTCATATAGCCAACATAAACACATTAAGGCTTGTTGCCAACCCGCCTTACGAGCAATTGAGAGTTGTGCATCTTCACATAGAGAGGGTTACATAATACTCTCCTCAATCAAACCACTAGTTTGTTCTTCCCGTGTCCTAATTCACGGGATCTCCGATCACAAAGGTTGGGTTACCACTATGGTGTAACATCAACGGGTCTCAAACCCATCTCCCTCGATGCACTTTCTATCACATTACGTGATAGTCCCTTTGTAAAGGGATCTGCCGGGTTTTTGTCTCGTTTGAATATATGTAACAGTTATTACTCCGGAGTTTCGCAATTTCTCGACGGACTTCAAACGTCTCTTGACGTGTCTTGATGACTTCGCGTTATCCTTAGAATTGTTCACTTTGACAATTACAGTTTGATTGTCACAATTCAAAAGGATTGCCGGAACAGGTTTTTCAACCACGAGCAAGTCCATCAAGAGCTCACGCAACCATTCTCGATTCAACGGTGGTTGTGTCTAAAGCGATAAGTTCTGCTTCCATAGTTGACCTCGTCAATATGGTTTGCTTGCAAGATCTCCATGACACTGCGCCACCTCCAAAGGTAAATACATACCCACTTGTGGCGTACGGATCAGCTACATCTCGAGATCCAATTCGAATCACTATATCCTTCAAGCACGGCTGGATGCCCCGAATAGTGAATCCCATAACTCATTGTACCACATAGGTAGCGCATGACCCTATCAAGTGCATGCCAATGATCGGTACTCGGGTTTGACATGAACCTACTCAACTTGCTAACAACAAAAGAGATGTCCGGTCTAGTCGCGCTCGCTAAGTACATGAGTGAGCCAACAATCCGAGAGTATCTCGGTTGATCTACGGCAATCCTCCGGTTCTTGCGTAATGTCACACTCGGGATCATAAGGTGTTGGAGAAGACTTGCTGTCAATATAGCTGAACCGGCTCAAGATCTTCTCAACATAATGGGATTGCGTTAGAGTAATCCCACTCTCATTCTTAATAAGCTTGATGTTCGAATTACATCGGCTTCTCCCGCGATCTTTCATATCAAAGCACTTTGACAAGAAAGACTTGACCTCGTGTATTACTTTCATGCTTGTACCAAATATCGAATATCATCCACATACAAACACAAGTATAACACCTTCGCCCCCACCATGGCGATAGTAAACACACTTGTCGGCCTCATTGACAACAAAGCCTACAGAGGTCAAAGTTCGTCAAACTTCTCATGCCATTGCTTAGGTGCTTGTTTCGGTGCCATATAAAGATTTCAGCAACTTGCACACCTTTCTTTCTTCACCTTTTACTACGAACCCATCGAAGCTGATCCATATAGATTTCCTCTTCCAACTCTCCATTAAGAAAAGCTGTCTTTACGTCCATTTGATGAACGATAAGACCATAGGAGGCAGCCATGGACGGTAGTACTCGAATGGTGGTAAGTCTAGCGACGAGTGAATATGTGTCGAAGTAATCTTCGCCTTCTTTACGTGTGTAGCCTTTAGCTACAAGCCGCGCCTTGTACTTCTCAATAGTACCATCAGGTCTTAGCTTCTTCTTGAACACCCATTTGCAGCCCACAGGCTTGCATCCATGGGGTCGTTCCGATAGCTCCCAAGTTCCATTAGAAAGAATCGAGTCCATCTCGTTATGAACAGACTTCTTTCCAATCATCCGCATCCGGAGATGCATATGCCTCTGCAATGGACGTGGGAGTATCATCCACAAGGTACACAATGAAATCATCACCAAAGGATTTTTCAATCCTTCGTCTCTTGCTCCGTTTAGGAGCTTCATTGTCATCCTTCTCAGTAACATTCTCATGTGATTGTTCAAAGTACTCATTAGATGTACTAGACTCAGGAATTATCTCGATAGAAATTCTAGCAATGCTATGCATATCTTTCATAGGAAACATATTCTCAAAAAAGTTGCATCACGAGATTCCATAATAGTATCAACATGCATATCGAAGTACCTCGGATTGAACTACTAAAAATCTATATCCTACACTCCGCGGAGCATAACCTAGAAAGATACAATCCATCGTCTTTGGTCCGAGTTTGCGCTTCTTAGTGATTGGAATATTGACTTTCGCCAAACATCCCCATGTGCGCAAATACGAAAGTGATGGTTTTCTTCCAGCCCACTCCTCGTAAGGGGTTTTATCTTTATTCTTGTTAGGAACTCTATTCAGGACATTGCTTTTGGACCTGGATAGTCTGCCCCCAGGTTTAAGTAGGCGTCTTACCACTTTGACGCTAGGATTATAGTACTATATTCGTTGTATATCTAACTGTGTGTTGTGCTTATGATCGTGCTTGAACTCTTTTGTGTGCCATTATGTGCTGGTAAGGTCACCATATTTAAATATGGTGAGGAGAAGTTTTGCCTGGGTGCCCAAAATAGCAACCAAACACGTGTGCTGTGACTGAACATAGATGAAACACCATATCCAGACATTCAAACAACCTGCACTTCTGTTCGAGATGCAACACAAACTACCAAATGATGGACCAAATGTGGCCCGCGGCCCGTTCCCTACGTGCAGGAAGGCCCGTCTCTATGCCAATGGTGCGGGGTTCCGACCCGATATACTAAACCCGCGCATAGTTAAATTGGACCGACAAACTTGATCCGTTGGATAATTAGGCACAATTTCCATGATTAATTCCAGAATATAAAGCATGACAAAAGTAACTACTAACATGTGAAACTCGAACATAGTAGATGCAAGTGATCAACATGAACGAGTAGCGAGCAAACGGTACAACATCCATCGCTAAACGGATCGAGATATGTCGCACGTACCGATCCGGTGGAGGTGGCGGTGGAGGTGTAGCGGACGATGTCGCAGCGAGTAACGTTGTTGATGACAACGTTGTTGACGACAGGGGAAGACGGGTCGAAGTAGACGGCGTTGAAGACGACGGTAGGGCGCACCGCCCGACTTGGACGGAAGGCGACCCGTGATGAAGAGCTTGAGCGGCCGCGCGAGCGCTTCCCAAAAACCTAATTCGCCCTCTCTCGTACGGGATCGCAAGGACGAGTGGTTCGGAGACTCTGCTCTCGTTCGCCGATGCACGTCGGCGCGCGAGATGGAGTAGGCTATGATGGCGCGCGCAAGCGAGAGAGGTGGAAACCCTAAATCGTGTATTAGATGTATTTCTGCGGTAGCCGGGCAGGAGATTATATAGGCTCGGGAAACCCTAGGCAGCGTGGGCCACTCCCACGTCGCACGAACGTTTCGAGTCGGTTACAGATAGCCCACGATCCGGGAGCGACCCGAACCGGCTCGAGGCTCAATCCACTCACCACGAGCGCGGCGCGCGCGTCGGGACGTGTCGGGACGTGACGTGTCGAGTCGAGTCGAGTCGAGACGAGCGAGCGAGGAGGAGGAGGAGCGCGCGCGTGTAGCACTCCTATTCTCACTCACTTACTAGTGGTGAAACAACCCACCTTATAAGGTGGTCTAACTTCCTCCCAACTTTCCATGTGGGATTAAACTTCCCACCTCTTGCCACTCCCTAGTGAGCTGCCACCAACTTGGGCTCAAACTCACAAGGCTGCCACTAAGTGGGCTTTGAGATTTATAGGGAAAATCTGAAATCTATTATGGACCACCAAATGTGGGCCCAATATTTCAACATGATCTACCGATTTCCCTAAAAAAAAGCTTGATCTAACGATAAACTCGTTGTTTAATTCTCCCGCAAAATTTGATTTCGAGTTTACCGGTTCATATTTGCGGCATCTAATCTATGGGAGCTCGAAACAGACTTTTCTGTGCCTTATTTCACGGGGTTGATTTTACGGGATGTGGTAGAATTGCTGTCCGTGCCCTCGCAGAGTCGCAGTCTATGCGCAGCGCAGAAAGAGGAAGCTGGATGCGTGCAGCCGCAGCGCACTCTTTCCCCCCGCAACACCGGAAGAGTTATTAAATCGCGTGATAGCCACGGCCACGGGCCCTCCCCAAGTGCGGACCCCCCTCCCTCGCCGCCTTGCGCCTTCCACCTCCTCGCCGACGAAGTCAACCAGCCACCCTCCGGTCCAATCCTTCTCTCGTCGACCGGCGTTGCCCTCCTCTACTCCTCCCCACCTTGCTGGTGCTTCTTGACTGCCGTCAAGTGGAGATCCATTCATCCGAGCTCGTACTCGACATCGTAACAAACCCTACCCTTAGCTCTGCCTACTTATTGATTCTCTTCTTCTCCGCTCTGAGTATCTGTGACCGAACCCACGATTCAGGTTCAGCTGAACCCCCATGCCACACGTGAACGCCAAGGTGACGGCTGTGCCCGCTACCGCGCTCGGGATGCCGGCTGCGGCCGCGGCACTGCCGAGGAAGTGGGAGGGGGTGGACCCGGCGCTGGAGAGGATGGTGCTGCGGGCGTGTCTGGACCAGGCCCCGGAGCGCCGCCGCGTGCGGGAGGCCTTCAAGGGCGTGCAGCTCAGCATTGACCACTGCCTCTTCAAGGTGCGCCCTTTCCTTTTCTTCCCTTCCCTTTCCTGAAAGGTGTTATTTGCAATAGGTCAGCAAGGTTTTAACTCCCAACGGTATCCATATCAGCAAGGATGATTCTGATTTTTCTGGACACGTAGTATATGTTATTTTGGGAGGGCATGTTTGAGAATGGTCTAGATCTTGTAGCTGCATCAAGATGGTTGGTCAGTGTTTGCACGCAATGCTTTATGACCGGTCACTGCAATGGTGGGAGGAAGCAATATGCCAACGTCCATTTCGTAAACTAATCAAAGTTGTTGTTCTACTTCTAGTTAAATAGAATGATCGATACATACTGCCTAGTTTTGCATTGTTGAAGGTGTAAATCTAGTTTTGGATCACAATATGGGTTCCAAATACCTGGTATAAATCAAAGGCAACCGCAAAATATTGGGCATCTGGAGCACTATTTGTCGGAAGAACTTGCCTATTAGAAGTCATTTGGAAGCCAGGCTTTCATTTCATTTATAGCATTTTGAAATGAATACATTTACATTGTAATTCCAGAAATGGACACTTGTTTGGTTGCCACAGGAATTGTAAATGACAGTAGAATTCAATATTGAATTTATAAATGGCTTCCATGAAGAAACGTGAATGACAGGTTTCAGCTCGGAATTGTGATTACACATGGCATCATTTTGCTGGATTTCCTAAATGAAATGATGGCCCAATTCTGTGGCAACCAAACAGCCCACCTATGGAATTTCAAAATGAATTCCAGGATTCCAGGCTCAAATGATGGATACCAAACGATCTCTTAAATTTATTATGGAAGCAACAAACAATAAAACCTCATGAAGTGCCACTCCAATCTTCTGTTATGTTTTAACATTATAAGCAATACTCTTATGGTCAGTTCCACTCCTACCTTCCTCTTGAGTTCTCATTTGAGGTTGCAGCAATTGTTCTTCATCTGCAAAGATGAGTGTATGCCATCGTCGCTATGGTTCCTTCCCTTGACTTGGTTTTTGCCGCCGCCTAAGTTTTCTCATGTGTGTACAACCACCTCATATCCGCTGCTTGGCACTGTAGTGTGGTATTGTACATGCAGTACAATAGCAAGGGTACTTCTTATGTGCTAGGATTTATACAACAGCAATTGCTTAGGCAACAGTCATTTATTTCCTTCTATTAAATGAGGTTTGTTTCCATCAGTTAGACGATTCTTCCTACCTCCAATTCGTTAGAGATGATGCACTATTGGCCTCTAAATCTGAATGCTTCTCTTACTCAAGCATAGTAGCTGCTCATGTTGGTTGTTTGCTCCCTAAACTTGTTTAAGTCAGTAAAAAATACAATATCCAATCCCGAGTTTGTTGGTAAATGGTAAATATATATGTCGTGGCATCATGGTAGTTCAAGCCGCTACTTTATCATGTGATAAATAAAATCAATGAGGAAGTGGTTTCCACTGATTTTACTTAGACAGTGGATGCAGTCGTTATATTATTACATGTTGCCAATTACTAATTATGTCAGGTTTGGACTTAGTTTATATTTGGAACCTAATAGTACAAATTATAAAATTTGAGGACTCGAGCAATACCCTTGCTAGTTCAGAACCAACAGTGCGCTTTGCTCACTTGTATTGTATTTCTCTATTTCTTAGATGTAGGTATTTCACTACTATGTTAGGACTCTCCTCTATATACTTTTGTTACAAAAATGTGTGCCTTCCATATGATGTTGTATATTTGTTTCCATAAGCTAAGACTTAGTTAGCTATATTCTCTGTTCCTCGCTGTATGTTTTAATCAAAGATACTGTTTGTTGATCTACTTCCAAAATTACTAATTGAAGCTCTGGACATGACATATGTAACCATGCTTCAAAAAGTATGTTTGCAAAATTGTTTTTTTCCGAGAAAACACAAAAGGACTTTACGTTTCATTTCGTTGTAAAGAGAGCGAGTTTAGAGTACACGACACGACCTCCATTAAGGAGGAACAGATATGATACAAAAATAAAGCATCCATGGATGTCCCAGGTCGTCAGCAGGACTGCCCTTAGGCGAAGGGTGACTGCTCTAGCCCAGATGGCAGCTTCCTCTTCGATTCGTGAGATCTGCTTGGAGACTTAGGGCTGTACGCCGTCGGAGACGCATTCATTGCGCTGTTTCCAGATCATCCATGGAGTCAATAAGGCAATCGAGGCAAAGCCCGTGCGCAGCGACTTGGGGATAGTCTGCTTGGCCTCGATCCACCAGTCGGTGATAGGTGTTGTGCTCAGGCGTCCGGCATGTCATCTGGAGCCACGACATGATCTCATACCAAATTTGGCGCGAGAGGAAGCTGGCATGCCGTTAGCAAATGGCGCGTGGTTTCTAGCTATTGCGCTAGGCTGGCATATGATTTATGTTCCAATGCCTGACAACTCTATTTGTAGTGAAATAACACATTAGTAATTAAAAGAATTAATGAAATGTCCCAAACAAATGCAACCCAATTCTCACATTCACCTTTGGTATATTCTTGGATATCCTGTGTTCTGAGTTCCGATACTTTTGTTAAACCTAACTTTGCCTTTGATGTTTAGTCCTGACATGGATGATATCTCTTAGCATTTTCTTTATGCTGCAGGCACAGTACGATGGCATCAGAACAACCGAGGTACTATTTCGCAGTGTAGCCACAGTTATTTACATTTGTTTTATAATATATCTGTCACTTACCTGCTACAATACATTACTTTTTGTTATGCATTTGCATGCAAGACTTTTTTGAAACATGTAGAATTGGCCATCTTTGCAGTAGCGTGTTCTTCCTTTAGTTAATAGAAAGATTCGAGAAATCCCACTGTGACAGCAGGCATACTCATCTATTTTGCTAAGTACCTTTGGGAAATGAGCAGTATGCAAAGTGATTGTTATCATATTGAATAATTCTGTTTAAAAATGTATAAGCCAATGAAGTGTTGAAGTACATTTGATATCAAATAGTACCTCCTTTGAGTTGACAGAGATCCCGGAGTTGATGAGGGAAATATTGTAGCTCTACTAGTATTTAATAAATAATATTTTTCACCCCTGAAAAAAGATAGAGAAGTTCTGCAGTGACTGATGAAACTACCGCTTGCCATGCTTAAAAGTTAGAATGAAGCTGGATAGACATTGTAAGATGGTATTCCAGCAATGTTTATTTGCTTAGTGGTACTTCTAACTCTTAAGCCACAACGTGCCATTTGATCCTTTGTTCTTGTTGATTATATGTTCGCTAAAGTTTTATTGTGATCTGTTTCCTCTTGGACAGTCATATGAGCTGAACTCGAGAGGTGTCGAGATATTCTCAAAATCTTGGTTTCCAGAGAATCGTCGCATGAAAGCAATTGTTTGTCTCTGCCATGGTTATGGGGACACCTGTACCTTTTTCCTTGATGGTACTGTTCCTCTGTATGCTACCAATATTAAGTTCACTTTGATGTTTCATTTTTGCTACATTTTCTATCTTCATTGTTCTTCCAGGGATTGCTAGGAAGATTGCATCAGCTGGATATGGAGTATTTGCATTGGACTACCCTGGTTTTGGTCTTTCCGAAGGACTTCATGGATATATTCCAAGTTTTGATACTCTTGTTGATGATGTAGCCGAAACTTTTGCTAAGTTCAAAGGTATTGCACCATTTTATTATTGCTGGTTTCTCGTTCTGTCTCTTTCTATATACAAATTACTGGGGAACAGTTAGAATGTGCCATTTATTTTTCTACCACAAAGATATATGTTTTCTCCCATTTATTTAACTACCACAATAAGGTAATGCAGACATGTACATGTATACCAAATCTAAATAGCTAAATCAACACATATTGTGTACTAGAGGGAGTACGTTTCTGAGGAGGAGCAACATCAATCTAGCACTAATAATATGGCACTGTTAAGTGTTACTTACAAAATCTGAAATTGATTGCAAATATTTCCATAGCGTTAATCAACTACTTGCATCAGTACATTAAACTGATTGCTTTTGACAACAGTGATATGTGAAAATTGTTTCACGTTCAGTATATGCATTACATATACTCCTATAGCCTCCACGTTGCCAAACTGCTGGAAGGTTAAGAAGAGTGAATCTTTTTTGTGATAAAGAATAAATTGTCCTATGATGTTTTCTCATTCACTATATGAGAAATGAACTTGTCTTTCGCTGCAATTAGTTTATCACTGAGTTTATATCTAGCAGTTACTTTCTCCTTGATTTTGCTGCAAGGCAAATCCATGTAGTGTGAATGTTTCACTGTAAAATGCAATTCATATGTTGGCAGGGAATCCTGATTATAGAGGTCTCCCAAGCTTTCTGTTTGGCCAATCTATGGGTGGAGCAGTTGCATTGAAGATTCACTTTAAGCAACCAAATGAATGGAGTGGTGCAATTCTTGTTGCACCCATGTGCAAGGTACTTTTACTGTGTAAGATCCTGTCTATGCTTGTTATATTTGGTCACTAATTCACAAAATCACTCTATTAGATGTCAGATGATGTTGTTCCAGCTTGGCCTGTTCAGCAAGTTCTAATTTTCTTGGCTAAAGTCCTTCCAAAAGAGAAGCTTGTTCCACAGAAAGACTTGGCAGAATTGGCCTTCAAAGAGGAGGAAAAACGAGAGCAGGTCAGTACCTGTCATACTTATGACTTCTCTTGGACCCAACTTTATATTCTTTATATGTTTATTGTCTTTATTTCTCTATTTTCGCTACATCTGACATGGAACATAGTGACAACTGTTAAATTCATATTTTTTGGGAAGAAGAAAAAAAGATACATTTGATACTTCATCTATAGAAGAAAGGGCATCCTCCTTCCTGTAGTCGAACAATAGACTTGTGCCTTACAGATGATCTTTTTTGTTTATGCTTCTAATGTTGGGCACATTTATGCTAGTGTATGTGCTAAAACATAATTCAAAAGGAGTTATTGTTAGGATTGTTACTCATGAAATAATTGTTTGGTTAATATAGAGATTAATCTGTTTCATGTAGAACTTCCTATTCAGTTATAGCTACCTGTGGCTTACTCGTAGTAAAAAGTATGTTTTTATTAATTCGCTTCTTCATGCAGACTTCTTACAATGTGATTGCCTACAAGGATAAACCACGTCTCCGAACAGCTCTGGAGATGCTGAGGACCACACAAGAGATAGAAAGTCGTCTAGAAGAAGTACGTGTTTTATTTTTGTTTGTTCTGGTTAGTTCTGTGTATACACACCATTGAAGTTTTATGCAGTTGCTTCTGACATTTCTCATTCTGATATCAATAACCGTCGTAAATTATTTGGTTTAAACTCTTGGGATGCATGAAATCGCATTGATTCTTTGGTTATGCCACATGTTGCCTCATGGCGTGGTCAAGAATATTGGCAAGGCAGATAAGTGTAGTTAGAAGTTATGAACTGCGGACTGGGTTGGGAAATTTTCTGAGGGGTTAATAAACTCACTGATGTCCTGTTTGGTATATAAGTATTTTTTTTGTGTGCTCCGTATTTAATTCAAATTTGAACTAAATACCAGAGGACACACAAAAGATATCTCTAATCCAAATAGGCCCTGACAGGTTATGGAACCTAGTTCTGGTCTGGCATTCCGTATTTGTTTCTTTTCTGGTCATCATGGACAACTTTGGCATGGCTTTCACTTATAATAAGTCTACACAGTTAGTATAAAGACATGGAATAAAAGTATATCACAAGAAAGATAAAACGATACCATTTATACATCTAGCCATATTAGTAGTCAATGTCGTGCATCAAAGACCATGCAAAGTCAATCACGCCTTACATATTGGGACATAAGAGTATGTGAGAAGTTGCATTTTCACTATTAAATGAAGAGTACGTTATTACTCCGTTCTGTGATTTTTAAGTCTGCTTCATTTTTCCCATCTAGGTTTCCCTGCCCATAATCATTTTGCATGGTGATGCGGATTTGGTCACTGACCCTGCCGTGAGTAAAGATCTATATGAAAAAGCAAAGACGTCAGACAAGACACTGCGGCTATACAAAGATGCCTACCATTCCATCTTGGAAGGTGAACCCGATGAGGCAATTTTCCAAGTTCTTGATGATATAACCTCTTGGCTGGATCAGCATTCCATGAAGGAAGGATCTTCCTCATGAAGTGCACAGATCCCTTTTTGTCAAGCATCACAGATCCAACGGATGGGATTCCATTTTTGGTTCCCCCCCTAGATTCACAGCCTTGTTTTCTGCATCTAGCGTTCATCTGGGATGTGATGTGCGTATGTGACGAGTTTATATTTAAGTGTAACATTCTCCTTTTAAGAGAACTCAGATACGGTGCTGTGCTGTCTTTTGGTTTTTCCCTTTACTCTTTTCAAAAATTTCTGATTTCTTTTACTCTCTGATTCATATTACTTCCACTAGTATGGGTGTACCTAGAACGAAAGTATGTCTAGATACATCTATATTAGTTGTAACCACTATGGATCGAAGGGAGTATCATAAACTGCAGCACTTTACCAATTTTCCTTAAGGTTGGCAACAAATTATTTTGTTAGGTTAGTTGAGCTTGTCCTTACACTATTTAAATAAAATGAATATGATTAACTTTGAAATTGTGCTTTACGTTATTTGCCAAGAAAACAACACTTCCAGAGGACCATTGGAACATGATGAATGAAGGTAATTGTTCTTATCTAGGTTTCAACAGTGCAATACCTATCACATTATAAATTTATAATCTTTACTCGTGGACAGGATTATGAAGTATTAACAGAAACTGACAATAAGAGTAGAAAAAAAGTTTGGGTTAATTATGGGATTGCCCTTAGAGACCTCCATATACTCAGTTTTGCCCCCAGTCTATGTGCAAGGACTTGTTCCGTGAGTGTTGCAATCTCCGTCAGGTCAACGTATCTGACTTGGCCCTTTCAGGTGGGACCAGGTGACAAGCGGAGACCAAACTCTCCAGTCCGTTGCTTGTGGGACCCAGTAGTGAACCGTTGCGTGTGCGATAAAAGCGGCGAAACACGCCTGAAAGGATCGTATGCCGCACCTAGAGGGGGGGGTGAATAGGTGCTAACCAATTTTTAGTTCTTTTTCAATTTAGGCTTGACACAAAAGGTAAATTCTCTAGATATGCAACTAAGTGAATTTACCTATATGATAAGGATATCAACTAAGCAAGGTATAGCTACGCAATAGTAGATAGAGTGGGATAAAGGTAACCGAGAGTGGAGCACGCGATGACACGAAGATGATTCCCGTAGTTCCCTTCCTTTGCAAGAAGGTACGTCTACGTTTGGAGGAGTGTGGTTGCTACGCAAGCCAAACCAACAACCACGAAGGCTTCACTCAGATCTCCTGTGAGCAACGCCACGAAGGCCTAGCCCACTTCCACTAAGGGATTTCCTCGAGGCGGAAACCGGGCCTTTACAAAGTTCTTGGGGCACACATCCACAACCAAATTGGAGGCTCCCAAATCTGTAACAATACAACAATCAACAACAACACATCAACAACAAATCAACTAGGGAACCAAATAGGAACACTAGCAAGAGATCCCTCAAACAAGAGAGGGGGAAATGAAGAACGCTTCGGTGAGGATGTAGATCAGTGTTTTCTCCTTCGAATCTCCAAAGATCAAGAGCTTTGGTTGGGGGAGGAAGGAGATCTTGCAAATCTTGACTTTCTTGAGGTGGCTCTAAAGGAGGTGGCTTGGCAGATTTCTTGTGTAATGATTGAGCAAGCAACCAAGGTAGAAGAAGGGGGGTATTTATACCCCCTCTCAAAAATGAGCCGTTGCAGCTACCGGGGGGCCGGATAATCCG
This sequence comes from Lolium rigidum, assembly GCF_022539505.1. Taxonomy (NCBI): domain Eukaryota; kingdom Viridiplantae; phylum Streptophyta; class Magnoliopsida; order Poales; family Poaceae; genus Lolium; species Lolium rigidum. The sequence continues at coordinate 98,514,549 of NC_061511.1, read as the reverse complement.
GCCTAAGTAAGGGCCGGATAATCCGCCCCCCGGATAATCCGGCCTGCGGAACAAAACCGTGACAAAATCCGGCCAAAAGTCCGGCCCTATGCCGAGAAGCTTTTCTTCCGAGTCCTTAGCCAAATTTGGGGGGGGGGCGGATATTTCCAAAATATCCGGCCCGGATTATCCGGCCCCGGTACAATACGGGACAAAATCCGGGCAAAAGTCCGGCCCCCATGCGAGCCGCTTTTCCTCGAAGACTTAGCCAAAAACGGGGGGGCCGGATATTTCAACAATATCCGGCCCGGATTATCCGGCCTGGCCAATCTTTTTCTGATAACTTTTTGACAGACGATCAAATCCAACACACATGAATAAATATTTATGTAATCCCTGTACCACTTAATCAAACATTAGTGTATCACATATATTGACATCAAACACACAAAACATAATGTGAGAGATGTTCTTTCAATCTCCCCCTTTTTGGTGTCTGATGACAATATACGGATTTGCAAAGGAATCACTATAGAGACAAACATGATGGCAAAACATAGAGGCACTCCCCCTACATGTGTGCATATAAGTAATTTGCATTTGAATACAAATACACAACACATAGGAGTATGGTGCCTCAACACAAGAGATATCCAACATGAGCTCTAACAAAAGACATTGACACATATGAAGTTGAGATAGGATGCAAGAAATCATACCCATGTGTAGATATATAATGCGGAGATATAGCATCACACATAATGTAATATCCTTGATCTCAACAAATAGAAATCCGAAAACCATAACAATGTCTCACACCACATAGCACATAGTTTTGAACGGCACACAAACAAACCAAATAGTTCAAATAAAGAGGGAACACAAGCATTATAAGAATGATAAACGCATATGCTTGTGCCCAAACCATGCAAATCCCCGAGAATCCTAATAGAACACTTCTCCCCCTTTGGCATCGAGACGCCAAAAGGGGACAAGCGCGATGCTACACGTCCCATGGGAATCACTCGGAGGCATCATCATCATCGGACTCGTACGCCGCATCCTCTTCTTCCTCATCAGTGTCAGGTGCATCCGGGGAACGGCGAGAGGTGTTGGACCTTTGAAGGCAATCATCAAGATCACTCCATGGAACCTGTGCTGGAGTGCCATCCACCGTAACCACTGGTGAGCTGGAGGCTGAGGCGGGGGTCCTTGATCACCACTCGAGCTTGTGAAGAATAACCGCCTGAGTATGCTTAATCTCGGAACGCTCTCGGCTAGCTGCATAGTTCTCCTTATGGATCTCAATGTTCATGCAAAGGATGTGGCGCTGGAACCAACTAAGCCGGGTCACTTGCTTCCTCATAGCCGGGACATCACGATGACGAGCGGGAGCATAACCACTAGAACGAGCATCACCCATGAAAGAGTCGGGAGCGAGTACGGCTGAAGAGACTGGCTTAACCTTGTAGGCCTTCTTGACATGGTGCTTCACCAAAGGGTACCCACTCAAGTCTTCACCAACCACAGCCACAGTGTTGTTGATGAGAAGCTGAATGTAGGGAGCATAGGGTATGGAGGTCCGGGAGACCATGGCATCATGGATCTCATGGAAGATAAAGTCCATGACATCAAGATTGAAGTTCCGTTCCTCATTCCCATCACGAGCACACTTATAGGCTGAGGTGCATAAGGTTCACAAGGACTCCCGGAGAGCATCATTGTTACCACCACTTGGGCAAATGGTTGCCCGAAAGAACCGAAGCAGACTGATTGTATATGGGAAGCAGCCCCTTAGTAAAACCAATTCTTCTCGCTTGAGGTATAGAGATGCACAAGAGCATTCTTATCCGTCTGTTGTGGTCCATGAAGGCGACGACCCCCATCAACGAGAACTCCAAGAAAACCAGACAAATTGGCGCAGAGTGGCACCTGCGGTGAGTGGAGCCGATCATCCATTCCATAGTGTGTTCCTCATCTTTCTTGATTGCCAAAGTGGCAAAGAATTGCTTCACCAAAAGCTGGGCTATAGTCACATTGAATCTTCATGATATCATGCAAACCCAACCTTCCGGCTACCCAGATTGCATCTTCAAAGTGATTGTTTTCAGCCGGAATGTCCACATCGATAGCTTGCATGGGTCTCAGATTCTTCATGGGCTCATAGATGTCCTTGTAGATGAATTCCTGCTCAATGCACCAGTATCTCCTGCCCTCAATCTCTTCATCCCTTGGGACATCTTCATACTAGTTCTTCATGCGAATAGCGGAATAAGAGACTGGGTCCATGGCCTTGTAGTTCTCCCTCACTTCCTTGTTCTTCTGCCTTGAAGTGACGGACTTGCGAGGTGCATTGGGTGCAAACTCGTCACTAGATCGATCATGCCTTGAGCGTCTCCGACCACCCCGAGAAGCACCACCTGTGAGAAGCAAAGGCGGGTAGCAAAGGAAAGGTAATGCTCATAAGTCATGTAAGATACGATAATATACTCGAGAAGCATGCTATAAGTTGGTACAAATCTAGACATGATAGATTGAAGCAAAAACTGCAGCGGCGATGAAGCTCCGGGCCGGATAATCCGGTGTCCCCGAGGGCGGATAATCCGGCCCGGCCGGATAATCCGGCCGGCTCGGGGGCGGATAATCCGGCCCTGCGAGATATGCGTTTTCCAATCAAAAGCTTGTCTAAGACTAGATCGGCCTCATAGCATGCAAGAGGAGTACACTACAAACGATTTGGAACACCTAGACACCAATTCCACCAAGAAAATAGCACATATAAAACACAACATCTAGGGTTAGAGATTGTGAATCATACCCACATCCATTGTGGAAACCGCTTGGAGGAGAAGGTAGCTAGGGAGGAGATGCACCCGATCCACCCAAGAACTCCGAGAGGGGGCGGACGGAGCGTCTCCGGCGAGGAGGAGGAGGTCCGGCGATCTTGAGAGGAGAAAGAGAGAGAGGGGCGCGTGGGGGGGGGGGAGGTGTGAACCGTTCCCCCATCCCCCCCGTGGCCTCGTTCTCAACCCTTTCAAGATTTGCCCAGGCCGGATAATCCGGCCCTAGCTTAGGGCGGATAATCCGGCCGGGCCGGATTATCCGGTGTCTCCTGGGGCCGGATTATCCGGGGTGCTGGGAAATTCCAGAACCACCGGGAATCCGGCCCATCTTTCGTTGGTTATTTGCAAGACCCATATGTGATGCAATAATGTATCACGTCACATATAAGGTGCAAATTTACCAATAAGATGGAGCAACCTAGATCATCCGACCGAACCACCTCAAACTCCAAGTTTTTACCAAACATGACAAATGAGCAAGATGGAAATGGCTTATAGGAGAGAGTAGGCTTAGGTTTTAGAAGATACAAACTGTTAATGGTACATGGTCACTCAAGTTTGCAAGATATGAGCAAATAAGGCCAAACTAGAGTGATTTCCCATAAGAACACGGAGTTGTCAAATAAGAGGCGATAAGATCCAAATAACTCCAACTCTTCACAAAGAAGAGTGTGGTGGCCTAGGCCACCATGTATGAGTGTTGTGGCATGGCACCGCGAAGATATATCTTGGGTCCAAGCCACTACTCATCATTGAAGCTCACATATCAACATATGATATAAAGAGAATGATTTCTTAATGTTGGCATTATGGGGGAGGGATAGCTCAATAATTTAAACCGCACTCCCCCTATTTCCATGCCCACATCTAAACCAAATAAAGTTTTGAGACGAAGGTGTGTTTGCAAGATGGTCAAGCTATACTCCTTGAATCAATGATATTTAGCTCATTCCTCAAATAAGAGAACCTTGCTTCATCAAGAGGCTTCGTGAATATATCGGCAAGTTGATCTTTGGTAGGAACATAGATAAGCTCAATATCACCGGCAACATGATCCCTAATGAAATGATTCCGGATCTCAATATGCTTCGTTCTTGAATGTTGCACCGGATTATAGGCAATCTTGATGGCACTTTCATTGTCACATAATAGAGGCACTTTGTCACATATGACACCGTATTCCTTTAAAGTTTGCCTCATCCATAACAATTGAGTGCATCCACTTGCGGCGGCAACATATTCGGCTTCGGCGGTGGAGAGAGATATACAATTTTGCTTCTTAGAAGACCAACACACCAAAGACCTACCAAGGAATTGGCAAGGCCCGGAAGTTGATTTCCTATCATCCTTTTCACCCGCCCAATCCGCATCGGTATAACCATTGAGAATAAAACTTGAGCCTTTGGGGTACCAAATACCATATCTTGGGGTATCAACCAAATATCGAAAGATTCTTTTGAGAGCCATCATGTGGCTCTCTTTAGGAGAAGCTTGATACCTTGCACACACACCAACACTCAACACTATGTCCGGTCTAGATGCACAAAGGTAAAGCAAGGATCCAATCATGGAGCGATATACCTTTTGATCCACCTCTTTACCATTGGGATCTAGTGCAAGATGACATTTGGTAACCATAGGAGTGGCCACACCCTTCATCTCGGTCATCTTGAACCTCTTGAGCATGTCTTGGAGATATTTTGCTTGGTTGATGAAGGTTCCTTCCCTCAATTGCTTGATCTCAAAACCAAGGAAGAACTTCATCTCTCCCATCATAGACATCTCAAACCTATCGGTCATAAGCTTTGAGAATTCATCATTGAAAGCTTTGTTAGTAGATCCAAATATAATATCATCAACATATAATTGGCAAACAAAAAGCTCCCCATTGACCCTCTTAGTAAAAAGAGTGGGGTCGTTTAGCCCAACATCAAACCCACGGTCTACCAACAATTCCTGAAGGTGCTCGTACCAAGCTCTAGGAGCTTGTTTGAGACCATAAAGTGCTTTATCAAGCTTGTAGACATGGTTAGGAAAGTTGAGATCCTCGAACCCCGGGGGTTGCTTCACATAAACCTCTTCATGCAAAGGACCATTAAGAAAAGCACTTTTCACATCCATTTGTTGTAACTTAAAGTTATGATGCGAAGCATAAGCAAGAAGGATACGGATGGACTCAAGGCGAGCCACGGGAGCATAGGTTTCTCCAAAGTCAATACCCTCAACTTGAGAGAACCCTTGAGCCACCAATCTTGCCTTGTTCCTCACAACATTTCCAAACTCATCTTGCTTGTTCTTGAAAATCCATTTAGTGCCTATAACATTGCGGCACTCCTTAGGCTTCTTTACTAAAGTCCACACTTTGTTGCGCTTGAAGTTATTGAGTTCTTCATGCATAGCTTCCAACCAATCCGAATCTTCAAGGGCTTCAAATACTTTCTTGGGTTCCACTAAGGAGATATAAGCATGATGATGGCTAAAGTTCGCCAATTGCCTTCTTGTGGAAACCTTTGCCCTTACATCACCAAGAACCTTGTCATGAGTGTGTCCACGAAGTTCGAGGTTCCTTTCTCTTCTAGCTAGACGACGGGCCTCGATCTCCTCCTTGGTCTTTCTAGGCCTTGGAGGTGTCACTTGATCAACTTGATCATTTGGGTCCCCGTCTTGACCTTGAACTTGAGCTTCCTCAATTGCTTGGGGTTGCTCAATCTCATGTGCTTGATCTTGAACAATGTTCGGAGAAGGGCAAGAGTTGATTGGATCCTCATTGGAGCCATTATGAATGATTGGTTGATCTTGACCTTGATCTTGTCCTTGATCTTGCACATAAGAGGGAGGGTCTTGTTCTTGTTCTTGGGTTGGTGCATCATTTGCTTCACTAGGTAAGGTTTGTTGATGTTGAGAAGATGGGGGCTCCACCGTGGTAGAGCATAGTTCTTCCCGAGACGCCACACCGTGTCCCTCAATGGGGCGGAAAAATCCCACACCCATTCTTACTATGGCATCTTGAGGTATTTCATCACCTGCACAAACATCAACTTGCCCCACTTGGGAGCCATCATTTTCTTCGAACTTCACACTACAAGATTCAATGATAATCCCGGAGGATACATCAAAGATTCTATAAGTGTGAGATTCGGCACCATAACCAACAAATATACCCTCCAAAGCTTTAGGAGCGAATTTAGATAAACGAACTCCTTTGATTTTGTAGAAACACTTACACCCGAACACCTTGAAGTATGAGATATTAGGCTTGTTCCCGGTGAGTATTTCATATGGAGTCTTGTTCAAGCCCTTGCGGAGATAGAGCCGGTTGGAGGAGTGACAAGCGGTGGAGATGGCTTCGGCCCAAAAGTTATAGCGGGATTTATACTCCGCCATCATAGACCTTGCCATATCCATAAGAGTCCGGTTCTTCCTCTCCGCAACACCATTTTGTTGAGGGGTGTAAGCAGCGGAATATTGATGACGAATCCCCTCATCACTAAGAAAATCATTGAGTGTGTAGTTCTTGAACTCGGAGCCGTTGTCACTTCTTATTGCCATAATGAGGAGGTTGTGTTGGCGTTGCACCTCGGTAGCAAAGTCAATGAATATTTGTTGAGTCTCATCTTTCGTCTTGAGAAAGTAGACCCAAGTGTATCTTGAGTAGTCATCGACAATCACCAAGCAATGTTTCTTCGCACCAAGACTTGCATGAGTAACGGGACCAAAGAGATCCACATGAAGGAGCTCCAAGATCCTCTTGGAAGAGATAATGGTCTTGCTTGGATGCGGAGAGTCATGCATTTTGCCTTCAACACAAGCCCTACAAACACGATCTTTGGCAAAAGACACATTTTCCATTAGTCCCACAATATGGTTCCCCTTGTGAAGACTTTGCAAAGTTCTCATGTTGACATGGGCTAGGCGGCGATGCCACAACCAACCCACGTCCGCCTTTCCGAATAGGCACATCGCACTTGTCGTGGTGGTCCCCGAAAAGTCCACCACATACAAGTTGTGTTCGCGATACCCAACGAAAGCGACTTTTAGAGTCTTGCTCCACAAGAGGACCACAATATCATTATCAATAAAGACGGCGAAACCCATCTTGCCAAGGGCGGAAACGGAAAGCAAATTGTAACCAAGGGTTTTGACAAGCATGACATCCACAAGAGTAATGTTGTGTGCAACCACAACCTTGCCAAAACCCAATACCTCGGATGTAGAATTATCGCCAAAGGAGACGGTGATATCATTAATGTTAGGCCTCAACTCCTTGACGAGGTTCTTGCCGCCGGTCATATGACTTGTACATCCACTATCAAGTACCCATTTTGAACCTCCAGCGGCATAGTCCTACATGAGATCAATTCTTGGATTTAGGTACCCATTTCGCAATGGGTCCTCTTTTGTTAGCAACAAGGGTCTTTGGGACCCAAATAGACCAAGCAACATAACCATCATATGGGCCAACATATTTAGCATAAACATCACCATAATAATCTTTAAATAAAACACAGTGAGGGTTAGCAATTCCCGCATCATCATCATTCATGGTTTTGCCCTTGGAGGCTTCACCATTAGTGACGTCTTTCTTCTTCTCTTGTGCGGGCTTGGCCTTTTGATTGTTTGCCTTCTTTGCCTTGGCATTAAAACCAAGGCCCTCCTTCCCATTGTTTGATCTTTGCTTACTCAAAAGATCATCCAAAGAAATTTTACTTTGGGGAGAGGAGGCCTTAGCAAGTTCATCCTTCAACCTAGCATTTTCCTCAACAATATTTGCATGATCACATAGAGGAGTAGAGGAACTAGGCACATCATATGAAGCAAGCCTAATTTGAAGTTGCTCATAGGATTTGGATAGGAGAGTGAATTCACTCTTCAAAGCTTTGTGAGCTTTGTCTAGTTCATCTAGATCTTTCACAAGTTTCTCATGATCAACCTCAAATTGGGCCTTATCCTTTTTAAGCACTTTAGACTTTGCCCTAGCAAGATCTCTAGCTTTAGTGAGCTTGTTAATTTTATCTTGAGGCTCTTCAAGAGTTTCTAGCCTCTCCTCAAGAGAAGTTATAGTTTCTTGACATTCCTCAAGAGCTTTTTTAAGAGCATGAATTTCGAGAGAGTCTTCTCTCTCTATTTGACCCTTTTTCTCAAGCATATCACTTTGTTGAGCTAAACGAATCATGAGGTTTGAAACATGCTTTTTAGTGTTACCTTGTAGATTGAGAATGAAATCATCAAAATCTAGCATTTCTTGTTTCACTTTTAGACTAGCATCATCAGCCCCTAGATCACTAGATATGTTAGGCATAGAAGGGTTAGGAGATGATACCTCGGAGGATTTAGCCATGAGGCAACTTTATTCCTCCACAAGAATGACCTCATTGGGGAATTCACTTGGTGATGAAGAGTTAGTGGAGAGGGAGGCAAGAGCGACCAATCCATTAGAGGTTGCATCTTCTTCATCATCAACATCATCATCTCCGGAGGTATACTCTTCTTGAGTGGATAGCACAATAGGTGTGTCCAAGGAGGACCTTGCCATGAAGCAATGTGCATTCTTGATAGGAGGGTTCTCATTGGGAGATTCAAAGAGAGATGAAGAGGGTATGTTGGTGGTGACGATGGCGGCCAATTCCTTTGAGATTTCTTCATCTTCATCACCACTAGAACTTTCAACTTCATCGGATGAATATTCTTCCCTTGTTACTAGCACAACTCTTGAGGGCCTCTTGCCCTTCTTGGTCTTGTTGTTGTAGAACTTCTTGTTGGGGGCTTTTGAATATTTGCCCTTTGTGTCCTTGCTCTTGTCCTTGGGAATGAGCCTCCCATTATGAAGCTCTCTAATTTCATAGGGGCATTCGGCAATGAAGTGGCGCTTGTCATCACAATTGTAGCAAGATCTTGTCTTTGGACCAAAGCTAGTGAACCCACTTTTGTTGTTCCTCTTGATGTTGTCTTCCTTGGCCTTGGAGGGATCAACCCAAAAGGATTTAGCATGGAAGGCCATGTGATCATGGTAGTGGCATTGCAAATCTTCCGGATAGGACATACTCCAAGATGCCCTATAAGATTCTTGAGGAATCACTTCTTCACCGGAGTTGACCACCAAGGCAAGGTTGGAACCTTTTGCCATCCCAAGAGCACGATTGCGAGAATCATGAGAGGTTTCCTCAAGCACCTTGAGAGCTTGCATCTCGTGCACGACTTGTTGAGAGGTGAGAGAGGAATAGCATTCCCTTCCCACAAGAGTCTTGACATCAATGGGTGCAAATGGCATCATGCATTCAATGTACTTCTCCTTGATCCAAGAGTCATTGATGTGGGTGGCACCAATAAGCCGGAAGGCATCGGCAACCGTGACAAGTCTTCCATACATGACTTCATGATCTTCATCCGGTAGCCTCATGAACCCTTCGGCTTTATTCTTAAGAGCATTATACTTGTTCCTCCTTGTGCTCTCACTTCCAATGCAACTAGCGGCCAAGCCGTCCCAAGCTTCCTTGGCGGTGGTGTAGTTCCGGACACGATGCAATTCCGGTGTCCCCACACTAGTTTGAATCATGTGAAGGGCGGTGTTGTTGAGTTGACTATCAATTGCTTCTCTTCTAGTCAACTTTTCGGGGTTGTATGGCTTGAAGCCCTCCAAGATGATTCTCCATAGTTCATTGGAGACACTACAAACATGAGAGCGGAACTCAAATTGCCAAGTATCGAAATTATCAACGGAAAACTTAGGTGGGTCGCCCCGAATGTTCAAATGGGGATGGGGAACCGGTATATCGGGAGATAGGAAAGGTGGAGCTACTCGATTGTAGCTTTCACCTCCACTAGTTCCCCTAGGAGATGCACTGGTAGATTTGATAGTGTTTAAGTTATCACCTTCCACGGGTTTGGTAGATGAGGGTAAGTCCGAAGCCTCTTCCTCATCTAACACACCCGTGTATTTTACCTCTACACTAGGAGCCTTGGGAAGGGCCGGAGCCAAAAGCTCGGCAATCATCTTTTTCATGCTTTCCATTTGGGCTTCCATGGAGGACTTCAATGAATTGAAGTCTTCCACGGAGACCAACTTGGCGGCCCCTTCCGAGGGCTCCTCGTCCGGCATACTCTTAGGCGGTTAAGCCCGAAATAAGAGTCGAGGCTCTGATACCAATTGAAAGGATCGTATGCCGCACCTAGAGGGGGGAGGGTGAATAGGTGCTAACCAATTTTTAGTTCTTTTTCAATTTAGGCTTGACACAAAAGGTAAATTCTCTAGATATGCAACTAAGTGAATTTACCTATATGACAAGGATATCAACTAAGCAAGGTATAGCTACGCAATAGTAGATAGAGTGGGATAGAGGTAACCGAGAGTGGAGCACGCGATGACACGGAGATGATTCCCGTAGTTCCCTTCCTTTGCAAGAAGGTACGTCTACGTTTGGAGGAGTGTGGTTGCTACGCAAGCCAAACCAACAGCCACGAAGGCTTCACTCGGATCTCCCGTGAGCAACGCCACGAAGGCCTAGCCCACTTCCACTAAGGGATTTCCTCGAGGCGGAAACCGGGCCTTTACAAAGTTGGGGCACACATCCACAACCAAATTGGAGGCTCCCAAATCTGTAACAATACAACAATCAACAACAACACATCAACAACAAATCAACTAGGGAACCAAATAGGAACACTAGCAAGAGATCCCTCAAACAAGAGAGGGGGAAATGAAGAACGCTTCGGTGAGGATGTAGATCGGTGTCTTCTCCTTCGAATCTCCAAAGATCAAGAGCTTTGGTTGGGGAGGAAGGAGATCTTGCAAATCTTGACTTTCTTGAGGTGGCTCTAAAGGAGGTGGCTTGGCAGATTTCTTGTGTAATGATTGAGCAAGCAACCAAGGTAGAAGAAGGGGGGTATTTATACCCCCTCTCAAAAATGAGCCGTTGCAGCTACCGGGGGGCCGGATAATCCGGCCTAAGTAAGGGCCGGATAATCCGCCCCCCCCGGATAATCCGGCCTGCGGAACAAAACCGTGACAAAATCCGGCCAAAAGTCCGGCCCTATGCCAGAGAAGCTTTTCTTCCAGTCCTTAGCCAAATTTGGGGGGCCGGATATTTCCAAAATATCCGGCCCGGATTATCCGGCCCCGGTACAATACGGGACAAAATCCGGGCAAAAGTCCGGCCCCATACTCGAGCCGCTTTTCCTCGAAGACTTAGCCAAAAACAGGGGCCGGATATTTCAACAATATCCGGCCCGGATTATCCGGCCCGGCCAATCTTTTTCGATAACTTTTTGACAGACGATCAAATCCAACACACATGAATAAATATCTATGTAATCCCTGTACCACTTAATCAAACATTAGTGTATCACATATATTGACATCAAACACACAAAACATAATGTGAGAGATGTTCTTTCACACGCCGCCGGAGCTCGTAGTGGTGAGCAGATTCAACCTAGCGGGAAACGCGCCGCCGTGGGACGGGGTTGGAGGTGACCCATGTCGGTAGCTAGGACAGGGCGCGGTCGACCGAGAGGGCAATGTCGATCGGGAGCCACGCAGACGGTGGAGGGCGCATCTGTCTGCTGCAGCTACCGGGGCTGTGTGCGGAGGCGTTGAGATCCCTTTCGGCTCCAAGCGATCACGAATCGAGCTCCATGTCTTCTTCTAGTTCGGGAATCGAGATGCCGATCTGCCTCAAGGGACAAAACTGAGCACATGGACAAGTGAGAGCAACCAGATAATTAACCCAAAAGGTTTAGGCGTACTATTTTCCATTAAGTTGCATATATAGACAAAAGCACAAGGGCATGCAACAAGGGATTTCTATTTTCGTGTCCTTAATTTTTTAGTGCTACTCAGTTTTGCTAATACACAGATAAAAGTTCAATCAGACAAACAACATAGGTTTATAAATTTGGCCTGGCTTATTAACTTTACTATTAGCAAAGCCTCAATTGCACTTAACTCAGAATGGCTGACATCCCGTGTCTGTGCTTAAGGTCTTATTTGGCACTAGACTGTTGTAGGTATTAGTGGGAATAATACTCTAGAGTATGGTGTGAAATCTTTGTTGTCATTCATTTCTCATAATACCCTATCGTTAATCCACTAGGTTAAAATAGAGTATTGAGAAAAAAATTAGGGATAAGCGGGGATGAAACTCACTCATACTCTAATACCAAACATATATTTACAATAAGTGAGAATTTAAATTTTGGTGGGGATTAGTCTCACTAATTTTCAGTGAAACTCTAGTGACAAACAAGACCTAATATAGGAAGATAACGGAGGTGTTTGAGTAGGCGGCAAGATTGCTTATCTGCCAGGTTCTTCTAGAAATATTTAACGAACTAGCATGTGATCGGTTTTAAAAGAAAGATAAGAAGCTTCTGCTATTGCCGTATCCGTATACTCCAACTTATGTGTGAACACAACTCAACAAACAGGAAGAATAACAAGTAAATAAACACATAAAAATGACGGGAAGCTTGCCGGCCAAGCAACGGCCGATCGAGACCTTCAACCCCACTACTACTACAATCGATGGGCGATTCAGGTTGTCGGTCATCCATGACGTCACAGTATTATTTGGAGCATCTGACGAACCAAATAATTCATAATTATTGAGAACTGAACTCTGGCTGCTGGCACACTGAATAAGAACATCCGAGTCACTGTTAAGCTCTGGTATCGGCGCGAAGACGGGGATTTGGACCGGTGGTATTTGTTTTGAATTTTGCTAACTAGTAGTATCATTTGCCAAATTTGTCTAAGAGGTGCAACTTAGCCAAAGGTTTACTGAAAATTATAGTGTGTAGACTGTACGAGAAAAGAGGTGGAAAGAGAAAACATTTATTTTTGTCTGTTTATCTTAGTCATATAGTGCTATTACGATTTAAAGGAATTGTTGAAATCTGAACTCAACCTTTTGGAAAATCTCAATGGAACACTATTATTGAAAACAATCCCAGGGAAAACAAGAGTTCATGTTGATTTGGATAAGATGTGAGGTTTAGCTCGTTGATTTTAATAAGACATGAGGTTTAGCTCTTTTTTTGAAACTTTAGCATAAAATATACTGGGTTTGATTTTTGTTTAAAATAGTCTCTTTTCATGACGCCCAGACTAGGGTATCATACCAGATAGCATGACGCCCCGACCAAGGCGTTCTCGGTTGAGATAGTTGCCGCGCCACACAACATGGAATTTCAAATCAGGTCTACTCTATGCTGAAATTTTAGGAAAAAGGTTACTTTTATCCATTTTCAAGTAGTCCACACTCCCCATACAATATCCCTTGTCCTTTTTTATCCAACGGTCCAAACATGTGCCTTGGACAATTCATTACGTTTCTCTAGTTATTTTAGAGTAAGTACAATAGAGTCCAGTCAGCTGACTATAAAATATTAAATAATATATTTTAGATGAGTTGGAGGAGAGAGAAGAGGAGAGAGAAGGGAGGTGAGCTTACTATGCATAGCCAACTTCTGACGTGCTCTCTAGACACCTTGTGAGAGTGAAAGGTGGGCCATATATTAGTAAAGTACTACATTCTTATAGCCAACTATTGTACATGTTAGCTTTATGATGACTACAAATGATATAACATCCTGTTATAGCCAACAGTTGGCTATACTATTGGAATTGCTCTTAGATGTTACACAAAGTTCAGATGTAATGCTTAAACTTCCTAACTAATAAAGTGTTTCTTAGTAAAAAAAACCAGATATTTTAGATGGAGCATCCCACTCGGCGAGTTCGGTTTCGTTTGGTTTGTCTTAGCCCTAGCCTAGGGAATACGGCACAAGACCCGCAGATGGTGCATGTGAAATGGGGCGAAGTTGATATCACAACCGTTGCTATTACTCATGTTTCTCGAGATTCGGTTCAGCATGACCCCACATAAAAAGAGAATCTACAGCTGTCATGTGTGTAAATCAATAGTACTCTTGGCATGTACCATCTAAATAATTAACAAGGACTTTATAAATCCAGCACGTCATTTCGCAGGACTACATGAACCTGTCATATGGACTACGTGCGTAAATAATAGAGGACTCTATAGATCCAGTTCACGAAATATATTTTTAAATATTAAATATTAGATTCATTTCGAAGAGTTCGTCGTCAGGAAGTCAAATATGCAATTAAAAACGAGTTTGCATTTGTTACGTGAAAGTTGTGCTCGTTTTTCAATTAGTAGTGCATTTAGAGAAGAGAATCTTCTCATATGAGTGGGTACATATGGGGACCACACTGATGACCATCCATTTGGCATGCAACGATTGTGATTTCGTTTTGGCCCCATTTCATATGCACAGATGCATTTCCGCACAAATATCATATTCCGAGCTTCCCAACCATGTTTTCCACAAAATGTACACATGTGTTCTCACTTGAGGCCGACGGCAGCCAGCGTGTGGACACCACTAAAGACATCAAGAGAGTCCACTAGGCCACGATTTGCCTAACAAATGTACTAGCAACGACTTGTGACTAGATTATTGGCGAGAAGGCCTGCAGCGCGTCACCGCTGTCGTCATCGTCTGCGTCTGGAATGGATTTGTTCGGGGAAGACGCACTGAGCACGTCAACCAGATAAACTAGCACTTAATATGCGGGGAGAGAGAATGTGAGAGATGCGTGCACTGTTGGGTGTGATAAGATTTATTTTTATTTTGCTAGCAAACGTGATGGGATAACTATCAACTACTCCTAAATAATAAATACAAAAAGAGCAGCAATCACATCACCTAATTGAGAGGCACGTGCTGGAGATGGTAGTGATCTAAAGCAACAAATATCTAATCTAGGGTGTCAAGGTGGAATCCCGGTGGGATGTCATTTTGTACTATGTAGTTCAAATTTTGATGTCAAAATTTATACTAAAAAAGTCAAATTATACTACAAGTGGGACAAAAGTGGGATCCCACTTGACACGCTTAATCTAATCTAAATACCAAAAAGAAGTCACATTATAAGCTGGAGCATAATTTACACGGGTAGAAGAAACTGATTCCTTTTTCGCAATTCACAAGTCTTATTGGCTTTGTCTTCTCTAGGTAGAGCCACAAGATACGTGTATGTATGCGTACAGCAATAGCAGGCCAATGTTTTGTAGGGAGTGACATTCAACAAATAAATAAACCAATCGATCTCTCTTCCTAGCTAATACTGCACTAATATACCGCGTATGTGCGTGTGTATATGCAACAAAACATCTGTACGTACACTACAAGGCAAGCGTACACGTATACGCTACGGCCCGTGCACGTACACGTATACGGCATGGTGGAACGAAGAGCTTGAGCTTGAGCTTAGCTTAGCAGAGGAGCGACTCGACGAACAGGTCGTCCCGGGGCTCGTCCTTGGTGCGCTGGAACGCGCCGCCGTACCCGGCTGCGGGGTTAGTGAGCATCTCCAGGGTGTAGGGGCTCTGCCCGGTAGCCGCCGGCCGTATGGGCCCCGAGCTGATCTCGGACGACGACGCGATCGGCAGCGCGCGGCTGGCGCCGGCGCCGCGGCCGACCGGCACGTCGTGGTTGTGCTTGCCCTCGTAGGTGGTGATGACGGCGCGGTTGTCGTGCGACGCCCGCTCGACGTGCTTGCGCACCGGGCAGCCGACGGTGGTGCACTTGTAGTAGCTCCTCGGGTTGGGGTTCCCCTTGACGACCTTCTGGCCGTACTTCCTCCACCTGAAGCCGTCGTCGAGTATGTCGATGTCGCTGAGCGTCTGCACGACGAGCCTGGGCTCGCGCACCGGCTTGCCGCCGGCGCCCCCCGCGCCGCCGGAGCTGCCTTCGTTGTCGGCGTCCTCCTTCCAGCGCTTGGCTTGGGGCTCCGCGCCGTCGCTGCGCTGCGAGCCGTTGTCGGCGTCGTCGTCGCCGAAGGTGACCGAGGAGTGCTCGGGCGTGGCGCCGGAGTGCTCGGGCCCGTCCTCGGCGCGCGCGACGGCCGCCGCGCATGCCGAGGAGGAGGAGTTGCGGCGCGTGGAGAGCGGCTTGGGGTGGTCGTGCGCGCCCTTGTAGACGATCTGCGTGATGCGGCCGTCGGCGAGCGAGCGCTCGACCTTCTTCTTCATGGAGCAGTTGGCGTAGGTGCACTTGTAGTAGCTCCGGGGGTTCTCGCTCCCCTTCACCTGCTTCTGCCCGTACTTCCTCCAGTTGTACCCGTCCTCGAGCTGCTTGTTGCTGCTGCTGTTTGTGTTGCCACCGCTGCTCTTGGTGCTCGCTACGATGCTCTTGCTCACTTCCACCACTTTCTCTTGTTCCTGCACAAGCGTATCCATCTTGTGTCAGCTGCTGCATACTTAAAATTAAGCTAGATACCGAGAATTATGTGTGTGTATGTTAGTATGTATGTACCTTGAAGGAGGGGAAAGAATTTGTTTGAGAAGCGGCGGCGTTGGAGTTGACCGCGTGGAAGGAGAAGTCCGCGAAGGCGTTGTCTCCTCTGCTGAGCTCCTCTTGCTGGGAGGCGATGAGATCCTTCCAGTCATATTTCTGCGCCGGGATTGCGCCGGTGGTCGGAGACGCCAAGATCTGATAAGACAGATACAAGAAACAACTCAAATCAGTACAGCTGCTGCTAACAGTTAGTGCATACTTATCAAAGAAGAAGAGAAGGGATGATAGGATGCGCACGTTAGAGTAGTTGAGGAGGACGGGGGAGTCGAGCAGCTCGGCGGGGCTGAGACCCGCCGGGATGGAGAAGTAGGAGAAGGGCGAGCCGGGCGGCGGCGGCGAGATGGGCAGGCTGGGGGGCTGCGCGGACTTGAACTTGGGCACCCCGCCCCTGCTCCCCTGGCTGAACCCCCTCGGCGAGCGGCGCTCCCCGTCGCTGGGGCCGGAGCCGGAGAGAAGATCGGTGAAGGAGGTGATGAAGTTGGGCGGCGTGAAGGTGAAGGCTGCGTGGTCGAGGCTCCCCGCGGAGGACGCCATGGCGATCGTCTGGACGGGAGGGGATTGGGAGAGGGGTGTGATGTGAATGGAGGACTGGAGTGGTTGCTCGCTCGGTGGCGCCTTAAGTAGCTGCCGCCGGTAGTGGGCGAAAGTGGCCACTTGCGACAGGCGTGAGAAGCTTCTGGTCACTGACACGCGGGGGCGGGGCGGGGTGAAATGTGAACGTGGTGTTTAGGGGTGTTTCCGCGAAGGGGGTTTTGGGTCAAAGCTCGTGCGGTTTTGACCAGTCAGCCGAGGCGGCGTGGTTCGGCGAAGGGAGTCGAGGATGGCATGGGACGTGGGCGGGCGTTTCCGGGAAAGGAAGCCCGTGTGGGTCCCGCAGGATGAGAGGGTGCCCTGGCGTGTTCCCACGGCAAAGCAGCATCATGCATGGTGAAGCTAGTGGAGTAGCATTGTAATTGGCGATTACAGGAGTGGCGGCTCACGCACGCACCTCGTACTACCATGTCATCCACTTCCTTTTAAAAAACAAACTTGTACTGCTGTGGTTTGGCTTCGACCAAAGTCAAATTCCATACTTCCTCTGTATCCCAATCACCTGCCGCAGATCTATCTACTCGCAATTTAGGTATAGATAAATCTAAAGAAATCTTTGACACTTAATTTGGAACAAAGAAAGGATAATTTAAACAAGTACGTTATAAAAATATCCAAATCCATGGTCCTAACAATATGTATCTACTTTCGTATTTTATCAACAACGAAAGACCTTTTAGATATTTTAAAGTGAATTAGATACCGATTATCCAAGAGATTGTAATAAGCTAGCACATGATCTTGCTGCCTATGGTGTGCGTGGGCATGCATAAACTCAGTCTTGTTGGCTGGAGGCATTGCCAAAATTTGTAAGTGTCGAGGCGGTCAGCAGATTTGCTGATTTAATGGAATAGAACGTTCCATGTAAAAAAAAAAGAGATACATGTTGAAACAAGCGAGTTGCATATTAAAGCAACGTTTAGATACATGAAAAAAAAAGCTAAAAGGTCTTGCATTAATGACCTAGCGAGAATTTGAAGTTGTGGATGTTGATATTCTTTTGCTATATTTGGTTTGAGTTTGACTAAATGTCGAATTTTACAAAAAGGATAGTGCCGAAATCTTTTTTGCACCAAATTGTCCTAACTCGAGGCTATTTTGTTTGGCGATCTCTTGAGGCGGTTAACCAGACATGTTGATAATCAAAGTTCTGGTTTATATCTCCATGTCTACCACGTCCACTATGGGTTACTGAAGAAAATGGATTAGGGATAGTAAATAAAATAGCTTGATAAGAAAGGTTAATGTTTTATTTTTTCTACTCTTGGAATAATCAATATCATACTAATTATAAATAAAATCAACAGCATTTCTTACGAAAGAAAATGGACTAGTTAGGGTCCTTGGGTCCAATTTGGAAACATCCTGACAAAAATAACAAGCTTTGATATGAGAAAACATGACAAATTCTAAGGTTTAAGTGAATAATTGTCAAAAACGATAGTAAATATGGGAATCATGTCATGTTGTCAACGTACTACCATTTACGCAGGTATGAAGCCAATATAATACTCCCACTAAGCCCATGTAATCCACTCTACGTCTTATACATTAGATACAGAGCATTGTCTTACCTTCTATGACATGTAATTGGGGATCGGTCACACCGTCTATCCCTTTTTCAACTGGGTAATCACCAGGGCATTGTGTACTCGTGAAACCCTAGCCAATCGGCACCTCTGAAAGAAGCTACCTCATGCGATATTGCCAATTTTTTTTGTTGTAGATAGTCCGAATTCATAGTCAAACCTATCAGCCGACATCATTATGGAAGCCAGGATGGCGGCCGACGTCTTCTTCATCACGCGTGACAGCCATCGCCTTCATACTCGCGTGCGGGGATCTGTAGCGCCGTGGAAGCTCACACCAACGACAACAATTTCCTTTGCCACGACATCGCCTTCGCTGCGCCGCAACCCTCCTAATGTGCGTAAGCAAGTACCCGCGTCAACACATCCCTCAATTTGCGGCGACACTCCTCTTTTCCTTGATAATTGTCAGATAGAGATTAGTGCATGGGGAGTGTGCTTTCCACCTATGTTTCATATGGTTGAGTTTTTTCTCTCTCCTTTTTTTCTTCTTTATTCTAAAAAAATGTGTAACTCAAACCTTTTCTGATACAAGTTGCACTTTTGTAAAGAAATGTGCACCTCCAATTGATCGCAATACAAATAGATGTGCAAATAGCAACCGTGTGTCGATACAAGATGCACTTTTCTCAAAGATTACACAACTCTAACTAGTTTCTCATATGAGGCACTTTTTCTCAGGACATATGTAGCTCCAACCAATTTTGATGAGTTGTAGTTTTCTCAAGAAATGAACACAGAGCAACTCGATTTTGTTATAATCTGCCATTTCCTAAAAAAAATATGATTTTGATCGTACTTTTTCGTAAGAAATGTGTAATAGCAAGATATATTGCATGTGTGTTGCACTTTTTACAAGAAATATGCAACTAGCAACCGATATTCGATATGAATTGCAGTTTTTAAAATAAATGTGTAAATCCAACTGGTATTTGATATTGGTTGCACTTTTGACACGAAATGTGCAACTCCAACTGTTATTCGATGCAAGTTGCGCTTTACTCAAAATACGTGCAATTAGCAATTTCAAAATGCGCTGCATTTCGTTTTCTCAAGAATTGTGCCCCCTAATCGATTTCACCTGATTTTTACATTTTTCCAAGAAATATGTAACTCTGGCCGTTTTTTATTTGAGTTGCACTTTTTCTCAAGAATTGTGCAACTGGAATACTTTTTCATATTTTCTTTGATTTTTGGCTATTCTTTAATTATAGTTACTTTTTTTCTTTCTCTTTGTTGATTCATAATAGTTTGAGTTTGGTACGTCAAGCCACACGTGATGACCAACTACATGCAAGATTGAATGCTTTGCTAGCTTGTGGGCTTCGAGTTCGAAGATCTTCCCACATGAACAAAAATACACTCTCTGAAAATTGTAGATCTTGTCGTAATCTCCCTCGTAATGGAACTATGATTTCCCAGTGACTTCCCTCAAATCATCGACCACTGTCTTGCAATCAGACGCAATGTAAACTCCCTATAGTGCTAGGTGCTAGCGTGAGTGCCACTCGACAAGCTATGGCTTCCAGGTTAGCAGGGCCGGTAATCCCTTTTATAATCACAACTGAGGCTCCCGAGTATACTCAATTTTAATTACTAGCGCCTTGATTGTAGAGTCGTTTCTATTTCATGACTCTAACTTAATTTATTTTTCTAGACCACTTGTAGTTTTATGTTTAGACCAGACAATTAGGCCTAGCTGCCCAACTAGATCATCTACAATAAGAGATGCTCAGGGAGGTGCTTAGAAAAATAAATCAAGCTTTTTGCTAAGCATTGGTGCTTATTTGTATATGAGAGGTGCTTATTTAGGCATCTGGTGCTTAGACAAATAAGCACTGGTGCTTAGACAAAAACTAATTTATTTTTGTAAGCACCCCTTTAAACATCTTTCATTGTACATGCCCTTAAGAAACAAAAGAAAAGCCTACAGCTGTGTAGCAGTTTGGGTAGTTAGTACAGCTAGCTCGTTATATATCCGATCGGCCCATTGACGGGCAGCACTCATCAATTAAGGCTGACAACTTTATCAGTCGACTGATACACAGCCACAGTGCCACATCCTTAATTTACACCGGTTTGAGACAGTAAACTTGCTATCCGATCAGGTCCTACTTGTAAACCTGTCAAATACACCTAGGTTTTAGCCAATTCGTGAATGACCACAAAGCCTATAAAAGGCACCCAACCCAACAAAAAACCGTTAAAGCATAGCAAAAAATCTGAACTGCCAAGTTCCAACCAAGAAGAATCCAAGAAAGGGATATCTGAACAAGTTAAAAGTTATCTTTTACTAGGAAATGAACAAAAGAATGAACCTGTATAACGGAAAGTCGGAAACATAACTAAGATGAATAGAGTTTCTGTTTTTCTAAGCAGATGCTGAATACAATGTATCCTTCAAGTATCCGAAGAAGATTACAAAATCTTATCCACTCCACACAGCAGAGTCCAATCAAAAGCAGTCCCAACCTCATGCAAGTTGGTAGTGTTTATCATTGCCTGAAATGAGAAACGAAGTCATCAAACATGTGGGAACCTCTGCTGCACTGCATAATAGTTTCTAAGTAAACTGAATATCATAGCGTATGTTATAGATGTAGCATGCCCACATACACCAAAAAACTGAAGGCGAGAAAGGTAACAAACCAAACTAAATATGTCGGATTTCTAGTGATACATATCAGCTTTTGTGAGACCATATAGGCCACAGAATTGAAGAACCTTTCTGAAATGATTCAGCTCATCTTACTGTATGCAATCAAGTTCAGGTAGATTAATCACTACTGCTTCACTAGCTGTTCCCCAACATGTAGAAGAACTGTGTAACCTCTAGTAGTGGGGATTCAGCTCCAGGAAAACATACTCTAGGGCAAGTTCACATAGTTTAGTTTAAACTATAAAGAGAAATAACGCCGGCCAATGTTCTTACCCTTGCATTCTTCTAACCACACACTTTTTCGTAATTGATTGCTATTGGTTGATATCATCATTTCCGTCATCAGAATCAGAGTCACTAGCATTATATCCTGAAAAGACAAAAATAAATTAGCAAACTTGTTCGCCTAGCGTAAACAGCTCCCAGTGGTAATAAAATAATTACACAAACTTTACTGAAAAATACCTGGACGTTTTGTGCCGACCTTCCAGACCGAAGACCTATATCTTGATGCCTTCTCCATCCATTGTCTTCCCTTAATAAATGGAAAGAAAGAATGAACTAGAATCAGAACATAAAGTTTGGCAGGTGATGTTGCAGTTTACACTTCATAGCATTTCTAGTTAGACAACATGAAAGAGAGATTTCTAATAGCAGAAAACCTAGTATGAAACACACATTAGCAGGGGTATATCTATCCAGATCCTTAAGATTCAGGTCCGATAATTATTGGGATCTGTTCCAGGTGATGCATCGTGAGAGAAGTCATCTTCAAATAGGACAATATGAACTATGAATGGCAAATGCTCGATCAGTCCTCAACTTACAATCAATTGCATACCTAAGGGTACAGATGCAGCTATGATTCCCGAGGGGAAGTAGCAGCAACTGAAAGGACTGAACAGACAAAACCCTGTTTTACGGATTGCTATGACTCTGATGCAGCTGCCAAGAGGATTTCCCATTTTTTTCTCGAATACACGCCAAAGCGCGTGTCTTTGTATATTAGAAGAAAAGCCGCAAAGAAAGCGGGTGGTACAACAATGTAGCCAAGCTACAAGAAAGTAAGAGAAAAACAAAAAAGAAGGAAACAAAAGAAGGGGAAAAAACTAGGAGGTCTGGAGTGCAGGGGAAGGCGACGGAGAGCTTTTGCACCAGCTAGCATCCACAATTTTGCTTCCTCGAAGATTGAAACGACCAGGTGTTGTTGATTGGGGATTAAGGTATTTTAAGATGACATCATTTCTTGTCTTCCACAGCCGCCAGATGGTGAGCAGGATAAGAGATTTCACACCTTTTTGCAGTGCAGGGCTGTCATGGGAGGCAGCTGAGGTGAACCAGGTGTTGAAGCTCTCATCAGTCCGAGGCATGCAACCCAGCAGGTCCAGTTTGGAGAGACAATGAACATTGGACGAGCAGATGTGAAATAGACTCAATTTCCTGATCACATAGCGCACATGTGTCATCATCTGACAGACCATGGCGCATGCGCCTCTCTGCAGTCCAGCATCGATCAAGAGATGCAAGCCAGGCGAAGACCTTGCATTCGAGGGGGCTCCAGCATTCCCAAATTGAACTGTGATGAGGGGAGAAGGTTGAGCCTTCCAAGAAGGCCTTGTAAGCAGATTTAGCTGTGTAAAAGACAGATTCAGAGAAGTTCCAGGATATGGGGTCTTGGGAATCCGGCTGAAGCTCTTGTTCGCCAATGATGTCGACCAGGTGAAGAAATTGGATGGTGGCCTCAGTGGAGTGAGTGGCGGTGATGTCTCTGATCCAAGCACTCTCAGGCAAGGCAGAGGTGATCGTCCGGCGCTAGATGGCATGGGGGTTGACAGCAGCGACCACGGCGGGGGCAAGATCAGCAATGCGTTGCCCAGCAAGCCATCTATCTGACCAGAAAAACAGTTTAGTGCCGTCTCCAAGGGTGGCAGTAGTAGCAGCATGGACCAGGGCTTCGTCATGGCGACCAAGCTTGATGGGTAAGTTTGCCCATGGTCTAGTACTCTCAGTGCGATGGAGCTGCGCGAAGTGCCCATCCCATGCGTTTCAGATCGAGGACACCCAAACCACCATACTCAATAGGGCGGCGGACATCCTTCGAGGCAACAACATAACTGCCTCCACCATCGTCACGACCTGAAGACCAAATGAATGAGCGCTGACCTCTGATGATAACATCCTTGATTGGTTTCGGCATATCAGTGGCAAGCATGGTGCGGATGGGGGCTGCCGAGAGGATTTCCCATTTGATACGTTTGTATCTTACTATAGCTTATCAATAAAATAAGACTGAACACCAGATGATGGTACTTCAGATATCCTTAACCCCATTAGCCCCCTAGTGATACAAAGCTCCAAAAGCATTGTTCTCCGAGTTAAATTTCTCTATTTTAACAATGTCCTGATGATTATTCGAAAATAAAGAACAAAGAAGGTACCAAGCGGATTGATTGTACATTCACATAGTATTGATAATAATGAGATGAAATACTGTAATAACTAGGCAGACTTAATTATTAATTAATAACAGTTGAAATGCCATGGTAAATATGTATATTATATAGGCTATTTTCTATTCAGTGCCTCAGCAACAAAAACTCATTTAACTGCTCGAATAATCATCCGAAAATAAAACCACAATTCTTAAAGCAGATGTGGTCACCAGAGTTGGTAGGTATCAAGTATCAACCCCTCAGCTAGCAATGTGTTCAAAAATGTATGCAGTTATGTTTTTGATGTAGGAAATCAGCATTGGTGATAGATAAAAAAATGCACTTGACCACCTGTGTTTTAAAAGATTGCTACTACCTCAATTATTAAAATATTAAATACAAGCACAAAAACAAAATGCAGAATTTAAATTTTGTGCTTATTTACGGAGACGGTATAAACTTTAGGCATGTAAGTGCTCCATCATTGAATAATTAATTCCAAAAGGTTAAGAATATAGTAAATACCACATTTTTAAAAACATTATCTAAGTAAAACACACATATGTCAAAGTTCGGATCAACAATGTCTAGATGTTCAGAAGAGCGAAAAGAAGGAAAAAAAAATACTTTTTCAATTGGAAACTAAACCTCTAGCTTCACTTGTCTCCATGAAATAAGAAAATGTATTAGAAAAAAATGAAGTTATTGGACGCGACTAGCTCTTATTTGACTGAGAAATAGCTCGATCAGATGATGTTGCCTTTTTCTTTTTCTCTTTTTTAAATCCATATGGATATTTTTGTGTAACACGCCAACAATTTCTGAATCTCGAGAACAGTTATTTTGTACGGAATATTTTCTCGCTCATCTTACCATTTTTTTGAACCTCGTGAACATTTTTCCGAATGTACTGACTTTTATTAAACCTCATGAACAATAACTTCTGAATTCTACGAACATTTTTCTCAACTTTCTAACTATATTTCGTTAAAAATATTTTTTTAGTATATGATTTTCGAGATTTACTAAAGAAAGGGAACGAATCCTAGCACGCTTGATCCAACGGCTTGGGACGGGACTGAGCTCTTACTTGAATCTTTGTTACTAGATGAGAATTGGCCATTCCAAAAGTTATTTAGTCAAATCCCAAGCAAAGGAATTAACCGGGTTGGTTCCTGTGGGCAACAGAGCAAAATAATACAGGAGAATAACAGAACAAATCCTTGCTTCTACCAATCTTAACTTTCTTAAGCCCCATGCGTTGAAAATATTTAAGTAAATGCCGTTGAAAATATAAGTAAATGCCCTTGAAAATATCTAATGTTATCTAAAAAATATTCTCTTAACAACAACATGATAGATGCGACCAGAAATAAGTAAATCCCTTTGAAAATATCTAATATTTACCTACTAATAAAGGAAATAAGATTTCTTTCCTTTTTTCGTCTAACTTAAAATTATCCTTGTTTTGCTGGCGAAATTACAGTGCTGCCACCTATTAGTAAAAAAATCAAAGAAAAAAACGGTTCATTACATCCTATACTCCGAACTGTCGCTCGTACGGTTAGTTTCGTCCCTCCAAAAATGTCCCCATTAGTTCGCGAGCATTTGCTGGGCTAGCTCTGGATCAAATAAATGCACACTTCTCTTATGGACCATGAGTCACCTTTCCAAATTTCACTTATGCCAGGCATGGTCCAGAGAGCTGGGTAAAAAGGTAAGTCTAAATTAGTCCCACCTCGCTTCCTTAGACGTATTCTGACCAGTTCATATACGTAAATTTCGTTGATATCAACAAGATACCAAGCAAAACGGAAGCAGAAAGGAAGGAATTAACTCGTTGGAAAAGGAATCAAGCTTGACCAAGCCGAAGAGCGGCAGCTAATAATGCCGAGACCCAAGAATGAGCCGTGAAGTGCCGTAGGTAAGAGCTCTTCGTGGCACATAAGCGATGGAATCCAAAGGAAATTCTCCAATTTTCACAGGTACAACAAAGCCTTCAATTAGATGCAGGTTTTTGTTTGTCTGTCCAGATTTTCTGAAATCTCGCCAAAAACCGGTTATTCCGAATACCACCAAAAAACCTTTATACCGGACGAAACATACCAGTATTTATATAATCTGCTCAAATTTAAAGATTTTTTTATTAATTTTCAAAAAAAACTTGCATTTAACATATCTCGAGCGGCATTATGACTGCTATTTCCGGAATTTCCGAAAACTAATAATATTGGTGTCCACTGATATTTTTTTTCAACCAAGAAAAAATCCTGAGTAGATGCACAAATCAACATGGCTAGACATAAATGAAAATAGGGTCGGGATGAAAGACACCACACGAGAGGGGCTTCCGTGGCCACTTCGTGTCTCCGCGCCCGGACAAGAACACCGAATCAGCATGGCTAGACATAAATGAAAATGCGGTCGGGATAACCAGATGTTCACGCGGGAGAGGCTTGTGCGGAAACTTTGTGCCTCCGCACCCAGACAAGAACACCATCGAGAGCAACGCGGCCTGCAGACAGAGACGTGACTTGAGTCACAACTCGCCGAGCACCTGCGGTCGGGTGTCAAATTTTCTCGACTACAGTTGTCTCGAAAAAAAAACCCAGTAGTAAAATTAAAAAATATTCAGTAAAATATCAACCCTTATCTATTCATCTACATATTTCCTGCTAAAAACTAAGACAAAGGAGGCTAGGAAAACATGGCTCGATCCACTTTGGGCAGAATTTAGGTCGCCATAGAAGTTTTTGTTCAAACATTGATTTTTGAAATTTCCGTTGGAACGCACAGGCAATTGTGCTAGTGTTATCTAAAGACAAGCAAGCAAAAATTCCCCTTGACAATAACTAGTTTTAAGCGTTGGCTTGGTGGCTAGAGCTCAGGGTGTTGAGCCAGCCCACCGAGTCCAAAGCGAGAAATCGCTGGACGGCGAACTAAACGGGTTATCATAATTCCACATAATGACATGGAAAACCAGAAATCCTTGCATCCTAACCGTCCTGGCAAGGAACAATTCTCTTATGAAAAGATCTTATAGAGCGCCAAGAATATCTAACAGCCGGATCGAACCAGAAAAGTCTATGGATCCGCATCAAATTGGATCCAACAAAACTGATTAGATCAGCCAGCAACGTCAAACAACGAAATGCATCTCGCACAGTCAAACAGCCTAATCCATCCACCTTTGAGCACACTGGTAACCAGCATAACACACCCCGAGGTACACTTGGATCAAGCATGAAAAACGTCCGCAGCCGTGAGGGTGGAGAAGGGAGAGGGGGAAAGAAGAGGTAGCGGACCACAGGGCAATACCTTGTGCTCGTTCCTGGGGATTCCGTAGCCGGAGTTATACATCTGCGCGACGAGCACCTGCATGGCGCTGTCGCCGCGGCGCGCCTCTTTGAGCGTGTCCTGGAACCAGCGCTGCACGCAGTCGTCCACCATCTCGGACAGCGGCTTCCTCCCTTCCTCGGCCGTCGCGCCGTTGACGACCTCCATGAGGCTGCTTCCTCCTTCGAAGGTAGATGCCAGGTGGCCGGCGGCGATGTTCGGGTTTAATTTCTTGGGTAGAACCACCGCAGCCGCCGCGCTGAGGAGATGGGAGGGAGAGCAGAGGTAAAACAGGGGAGGCGCGAGGTGGTGAGGAATACAAATACGAAATGGACCAGGGGATTTTGGTAAATTTGTTGCCCTTTTCTGCAAGTTGCCTGGCGCCTAGCACCACGCGGTTTTAAACGGGCACGGGCTACGGGTCTCCGGGATAATTCGACTCGACCGACTTCTTTTGAGGCTTCTCAGCTGCTTAGAGGTGAAAATAAGCCGAAAAGAACTCAAATTTAAGCCGTTTCTCCTAGCAGCCAGCTTAACCGATTCCTTTAGGTCTTGTTTACTTCTCTGGTATATTTGGGTTTGGGAGGGAGAAATACCGGCCCACGAGCAAATCCCGAAATTTCCCCGATAGCCCGTTTACTTCTCTGGTATATTTGGGGAATTCCCCGGCCCATCCCCTATCTTCCCGGCCTGGTAAGCCTCCTCCTCGGGTATTCTCACCCACGACCCTACCCCCGTGTATTTGGTCGTGGAAGGAGAGATGAGGCGACGGCTGCGGGGGGAGGAGACGGCGGTGACTGAATGAGCAAACCACAACGGCGATGACGAGTTCCTACTCCGGCGACAGTTTTCCGGTGAGCTCGCGCCTCCTCCTCTTTTCCCCTTCTCCCTAGCTAGGGTTTCTTGGTGTTGTTGCTGTCCACGACGGAGCTCCGGCATCTGGATCATCCTGCTGACCCTCCTCTTCATCCCGTGCCGGTGCATCGTCCTCCTCCTGACGAGGACATTTGGAGGAGCTCGAGGGGCTGTTCAAGGAGGCCAGCAGATTGCGGAAGAAGATCGACGCCCAGCTGGAGGATTTGGCTTGATTGCGGGTGGATGGGCACCCGCGATAGCTGCGTCTAGCCTGGGTCGAACTTCAGGTAATCCAATTTCTCCTATTCTGGTCGAGGTTGTTGATTCTGTTTCGGAGTATTTTGTATGGATTGCAAACATACAAAAAGTTTCGGAGTATTTTGTATGGATTGCAATAGTTTTTCCAAAAAGAACTAATTTACATGTTGTAGGATTAGCAGCTTTGTGCTAGGCCTTGTGGAAGCTAAGAAATCGTGCATGTTTTGAGCTCAAGCTGTTTAAAGATCCAGCAAATCATTTGTTACTAGGAAGTATTGGCGCGGCGACACGCCGCACCCGTGACCATAACTTTTTTCTATGAGACGTTAGTGTTACCTATTTGTCAAGTCTTGGGATCTCGAGCTCCGCCTTGTCGATGTATGTGTACTTGTTATTCTGTAGTGATCATATATGATGCTAGAGGGGCAAACTTTTATAAATGTGGGTGTGGTGTATTTGTACTATTTTTATTTTATTAGTGCTAGAGGTTATTGTGAAAAATATCATGTTGTGCTATATATTTGGTATGCATTCGTCAATGGCTTCAAAATATTTGATTGATGAATTGCAGAGTGGCTGGTTTGAAAAATAACTGTGGAGAAAAGAGTTAAGCTAGTTATCTTTTTTGAGGATCGACATGTATGGAAAATAAAAGGAATGAAGCACAGTATTTGTACCCATTGTAAGTATTTACAACATGCTAATTTGTATAATTGATACTTTCGATTTTTTTATAATAAATTTGTATAACCCGTATGTAGGATGATATTGAAATGAGGAGGCAATTTTTGGTTCATATTTTGAAGTATGAGGGGAATGAGGCTCTAAACAATATCCCAGCCATGGAACGAAGCATTATAGATGACATACTTAGATGGACTTTTATGAAAGAAGCATAATAGACATTGTTGCTTGGTTCATGTTTTCTAAGTATTTATGTAACTATTATAATACATTTATTTACTTATGCATTTTATGTAACTAGGTGTATGGATCATGTATTTCGAGACGAATTTAAATGCCTTTATAAGTATGGAACGTGCGTTGCACGTGCACGCTTACTAGTACTACAAAAAGAAAAACTGAGGGCATTTGTTTTGTGAGAAAAAAGTCTACAACTTGTTACTTGGCTGGCCGGCCTAATCACAATGTTGTTGTGTGGCCTCTTTTTGGGTACTGGGTCGATCTGCTGGTAACGTTGACGGGCTGGGTTAGATGAGCTTTGCTAGCGGATTTGATCCATATGTTTTACTATGTGAAGTCTGCTGAAGTTCATAGCTGCTTTTGCTCCGGTGAGATATATATCTTCCTTCTCTTGACCGATTGTTGCTGATAATTCAGAATTGCAAACTGTGCAAACTGATATACATACCCCGAGAGCATCGGATAGTCTTATAAAGGTCAGCTAGATTAAAAAAAACCTTTGTGTTTTCCTGATTATGAGAAGTAATGGTCAGCCCCTGCATATCTCTGTATAATTAGCCCCTGCATGCTGAAGGTCAGTAGGAACCTTAGATGAAGACAAACTTCGGTTAGTTAAGCAAACTGCTGTTATCTGCATGCACGTAAGGTAAATTAATTTGCAATGGTCACTGTAGAGCTATATATTAAGATAGCTGAACATAAATTCTCTAAGGAAACCGAACATCATAAAACTAAAGCTCAGTGTAAAAAAATTTAGTGTTGTCATCACCAAGCATGAGTATGATTTTATTGCCTAAGTAGGGCATATTTTTTGTAAGTAATACTTGAAAACTTTGTGTCCCTATGGCGAGGTTAATATTGCACTGGAATAAACCGACAATTGGAGAAGAGTACAGGAGAGATTATTCAGTCTTCTTTTCCGAGGTACAAAGCTGATTGGTCATGGTGTTCTTGCAACAATATATTTACATTGATTGAACTAATAAAAACGCAAGGTGAGGTACAGAGGCTTGTACTTGTCCTCAGTTACAACCATAAGGAGGCAACATAATCTAAAGAAAGAAACGTAGCAGAATGTGCTACAATGTGGATCCAACAATGTTCGGAAGCCTATTAGCTTCTATAGAAATCAAGCATTGAACGCTTATACCATCTGCAAAGGGCTGAGTTAAATCGGTAAGATGCAAAGGCAATAATTTGATTTGTAGTTATGTCGGTATGACTTCCATGGCAATACGCCTGGATCTCACTACCATGAGCCAAAATCTACTATACAGCAGGTTCATTCAGATCACCAGTTACACGCCCACGCCCATAGGTTGTGAGGCGAAAAAATAGAAGAGGGCAACAGTCAGCTCGAGCTGAAATGAGAGTGTGGGTGCATAAGTGCCTTCCTGATATTTACAGAAAACATAGGACGACTTGGCGAAGCCTAGTAACTATGTAAATTTTGTCGAAAGATAACTATACAAATCTAACATACATAAATGGTGAACAATAGAAGGAATTTATTCTCTCTAGAAGTTCATAACTGAAGTGATGGCCCCAACTGTAGAAACATTATGAAGATAATGACACCTTACCTGACCTTTTCTAGGAGTTATAGCATCAAACCTTATCCAAACCACTACACACTTCTATAGTTTTGCCTTGCTCACTTGAGATATGCACCGCTAAAGCCAAGCTGACAAAGGAGTAGATGGCAAACAATCTAGTGCAAAGCAATGAATTACATGAACTGTAATGAAATCATGAGAATACAAATTAAAACATACCAACATGCATCAAGAAATTCAGCTTGCATACTTGTTCCACACAGAACTTCAGTGCAATACAATAAAATACCATTTCCCTCAAAAGACTGCAAGCCAACCTAAATAGCCCATGTCTCAGTTACATCTGATAAAATTTATTTATCTAATTAAAAATAATAATAATAATGAGCACATGAACAGGTCTGTACAAACAATTAAAAGCAGAGAATCAAAACATAGTATTTATTATTTTCTGAAAACCGTCAAGAAAACACGGTCCACAGGGTAACAGAAAGGATTTTACGTCCTGATTACCAATCATTCTATGCATTTTTTTGTGAGGTGTCTACAATAGTGTGTATTTATTTTTGTGGATGCCATTGCAATTTACATTTCTGTGGTAAGATTATATACCATCATGGTGAAGCCAGCAGTGAAGTAGTCTTCCACTTGGACCATCTAGTGGTCTTCAAGATTAAATTACCGCTCATCAGATTTACCTATAAATCAGTAAGATAGAAGTTGCTTGCATGAATTTCATACATAGTCTTAAGGGTTAGGAGGTGACATGCATACCTGGTAATTGCATTTCACATAACATAACAAACAATTCAGTGAAGGCTCAAGAATGAAAATCACAATCCAATAGTTTGAAAAAACATCAGACATCTCTGAACTCTAAAAAAGGACTAATATCAGAATTCTGTGGTGTTGTTTATACTCACATCTAGAGAAAAGAGATTTCAACCGGGAAGGAGAAGCATAAACCCTGCTAAATGCTGCCTCCCTACAATAGCTTCCTAGGTGCAGAACGAAGTATGTTGGAGTCAATTTTTGAACTCAAGCATATGGCAGTTAGGCAGTCCCTGGAGTTAGGAGATAATTCTGCTTCATGAATACAAAGGGATCATCAAGACCTCTGTCTTAATTAATAGATTGGGGCAAGGCTTTTGCCACCGTTTAAATTTTTTTTGTCAAAGTTGCCCTCCCCTGGAAACACATCAACCTTTGCAAAAAGACCAGGTACTAAATTTGTAGCTGTACCTGTCACCTGCAAGCACATGAACTTAACTGTCTAAGTATGATCCTTAGCTGTGTAATTTGGATGAATAGATGAGAATCAGTAGAAGCCTAGATACTTAACACTGCATCAAAAACTCAGCAGAACAACAGGTAGTCAAAATGGTCATCGCTTAAATGGAAAACCCAAACGAGATGCCCATGCCTCAGAAAGCACTGACTGAAACCTGAGGCACCACATGTTGTCATGTGGCATGGACATATGCTGCAACTGATCTCACGCTGTATATTCTGAAAAAGCGAAAAAACAACAGTAAGTATCGAGTATACAGTTACACAACACGTGCAGGGATTGAAGATAAGAACATGGAAAAAATGTAGGAATCTCTTTGGAGATTATGGAGCACCTCTTGGTCCACTATGTTCCTCATCTTAGTAATGGGTTGTCCGTTTTCATCAAGTGCTAGTATTTTTAATCCTCTCGAAAACAAATCTCGGCAGTGGAGCAAAGCAAACACAAATATAGAATAATCTATATTAGTATAGTACCACTCTCTTATGAACTAATATAATAGGATGCACAGCAGTACCATTAACTCGAATCTTCCGCGTTTCGAGTACTAAAATTGGTAAGGAAGTGATGAAAACAATGGATGAACTGTCTTCGTGATCTATGATCTAAATATAGCTACCGACTCTGTCAACGAAGGATTTATTAAAAAAATACCAACCAGAGGCTAAGCACCATAGAAATTCTCAATCCGACATAAATTGTACTGCTAGCAGTCAACTATCTTAGCAAAGCCTCAAAGAATTAGCAAGAGTCCGCAGCTCACAAAAACAATATCTCAGTCTGCAGGATAAAGCAGTTAACAATCTTCAGCCAAAGAATAATGTGCTTCCATCTATCGGATAGTGCATTTGTATGACTCAAAATGTACACCCGGCAGGCAAGTATTTTTGTGTACATAGGAACAGATAGATTTTTATTCTTACTCTAGCAGACTCTTATGATGGCAGAACCAAAATTTACATAGCACATGTCTAAAAAGTGACTAAATGAAGTAGTAGTTCAACACAGTTGACGCCACTGATAACAGCAGCACCATTCTGCCAGTGAAAAAGCACACATACTCTTGACTTTACCTATCTCAAGTTACATCAACATAGTAAAACAATTTACTGTTGCCATTATTCTAGGTTTGTACATAACATCATGGTATTAGATTTGTATTATATCTTGTGTATGAATTTGAACTCCCAAAAAAAAAAATTGCTCAATTGAATTATTCTATCAAACTCCCTTACCTCTGTTAGCCGGGCCAAGCTGATATCTGTTAGCCCAGTTTGGTTCTCCGTCACGGCCAAGTCATGACCTTCAGCTTGTTGCACCATGGACAATTTGGGTGTGCCCCTGGACCCCTGCCAAGTCTGATGGAAGCCCTCAACCTTGGAATTCAAATTATTAAAGAAAAAGTTACAAACAGTGACCTGAAATTCCAAATATGAAATTAACACAAACTGAATATCATAAAACTATTTTTTATCAGAATTCAAAGTTGGAAAGGATACTTCTGACATTTGGATCAGCGGCACTCTCTAGCAGTATCCTACCACATTGCTCACTCCTGTTGGAAGCTGTTGTATGGTATTAACAAATCATCATCTTAAATTAAGATCTAGACACAAAAATAGGCAACACCAGTGATAACGGTGTCATCCTTCTTCTCGATGAGGTACGCATGACCGATGACCCAATGCAGCTGGGATGCTCGCATGATTCACCATGTTGTTCTTCAAGATATTTCCTTAAGAAAATGTGCATCGTCAGGAGTTACATCCAAGTTTCACAAATAGTCCAGTTCTACTCTGGAGGCTTCTTATCCTAAGAAAACCAGATAGCCAAGCAAGTGTTTGCAACTGGAAGAGGAAACTAAGATTCGTAAGAAAAAAATTCAAACCTTGTTGCTCAAAACTGACATGAACGAAAAAGAAATCACTAATAATTACAACAACTGGAAGGAACTACTATAATACTCTAATAAAATGTACATGTTATAGGGCAGGACACATAGCTCTTGTAAAATGTATACCAATGAAAATTCTGACACTAAATGATGAGACAGTTGAATCTTTCTGAATTTGTATAGAATCGAAATTGCCAATATAATCATGGATATCTGATAATAGACACTAATAACTGAAAGGAAATGTAAATAAGAAATAAAGCATGAGAAGAGCATCATGTTACCGTACAAAAAAACAAATTAAACCAAAACGGAGAAAATTTTGGACACTGGTTACCGTAGATGGCATCTAGAGGACTCCAATTTTTTGTGGTACAAGCAAACCTTACAGGTAGAAACGTTCTCGGGGGAACGGGAAGATACAAAAGGGAGTAAACCGGGGATCTCCTCCATCCGCGTGCCGCTCCAATCTAGCCGCCATGGTTCTGATGGGGACTTCATCTGCCTGACTGCCTCCACGATCCATCGCGCTCAGATCCGGAACGTACGGCCGCGCTGCAGGCTGTCGCGCGGCCAGAAGGTGGAGCGAGCCGCGCCATGGCCACCTACCACAGAGGAGGTCGGTTCATGTGCGTACGAACCTGACGGTGATGGAGCATCACCCCCTCGCCGGCGCAAGGAATGCCGATGACCTACTCATCCGCGGCGAGCCAGACGGGGAACACATGAACAGCGATACCACTCGCTGTCGGGATGAGGGGTAAAGGCGTGGGGACTGGGCAGGAGGAGGTGCGGAAGGCGATGAGCAAAAGAAGAAGGATAGGCCTGGCGGCGACCTTCTCCTCCATGCCGCCAGCCGACACAGCGGGCAGGGAGGAAGAGGAGGGCGTCGATAGCCAGAGAAGGATGCGGGCGGCGGAGGATGGGAGGGAGGAGGTCTCTTTTTCTGCGACTGTGAGAGATGGACGTGGAGCTTCGGGATAGCTCGAAAGTGGGACATCAACCGCTTTGACTATTTTAGGCTGAAAACGGGAGAGAAACCGGGAGACAGGACACGGAAGAAAAAAAAAACATGCAGAGTGAGGAGAACCGGAAGGTAACGGGAGAGTGCCGGTAACCATGAATTTTGCACGGAAAGGAAAAAAGACAACATAAGCAAATCTACAGTACTGGATTGCCATCTACAGTAAAAATCTCTTACGTGCCATGATTTGGTTGGACAAAATGACTAAGAGAACAGTGCCTAAAACTCTATGGTTTCAGCATATGGGTTCAACTTTGATATAGTTAATAATAATACATGTTCCTTCTTAAGATACTGGCGGGACTTCAACTTGGTGTTGATAAAAACGTTATTTTGATAGGTGCTGATAAGCTACAGGCGAATGGAAACTGATCACCAGGGGAATGGAAGCTCAAGCTCACATCGTGCGATGATCTGATGACCCGGGACATGGAAGTATCGAGTTGCAAGCCTCTCATCTTCCCAGAGGATCTTCACAAGATGTAGTGTCTCCTGGAGCTGTAGTTCTTGCCAGGTTATGTTAGCTTCTGAAAACTGTGTTAGCTGTGTTAGCTTTTGATACTGTGACTTGGTTCCAGAATATCCTTGGGGGGAGGTGTCAGTTGGTTTCTTTTTTTTTATTTTCTTCTTGTTTTGGCTTGTTGGTGAACATTCTCTGGAATGACACCAGGATGGTGGTTGTGACCGGATTGGTGGCTGTTCTGTTGTCTTTTTGATAGTCGAATCCGATATTTTCGTTTGGAAAAAAAAAGTACAGCTGTGGCCTGAAATTGTTGCTAATCTACTTCTCTTAGAACTTGGGTCATGCCTGAAACTGTTTTAGTTTTGTAGATAACTAATAGTTGAATGAAAACAATACGTATTTATAGTGTAACTTGTGGATCATAAATCTGTTTTTTCGTAATGGAAGCTTGTAGCCCCAGCCTCTGCATCTAGGATCATAAGTCTGTACAGATGCTAAAAGATGGTCTGAGGCTACCTGGCTATTTATAAGCCACATGTTTGAAGTAAACCTTAGTTTTAGCCTATTCTTAAGAGTAGGTGTCTTGTGGATTTACCACTATGTACACATACTTCAAATTTTTTTAATCTTTTCTCATAAGTTGCATGATCAAATGGTCAGTACTGTCCTTTATTCAAATGATTCAGTTTGTTCATTTTGTACTGCTTTTCAGTTGTAGTTTATGGAACCTACAAAACCAAAACCTGTTATATTCCTTTTCTGTCTAAAAAACTTGCTCCTGGAAGGTTATATAACTAACTACTACTTACTAATTTTGTGTAGCAACGAAAACCTGATGAAAATATAATGAACTATTATGCTTAACGAATGTCCAATGCTGGTGATTTTGAGGATCTCTACTGATATACATGTTTATGTCATTTTTTTATAGATACATGCACCTTGGCTCCCTGTGACCTGTGAAAATATGATGAACTGACCACTTGTCTGTATTTATGTATGAACAATATAGCATTGCGTTCACATCTCTGTCATGGATTCAGTTTTATTCTAGCGATGTCTTGTCTCCAAAAATTTCTTTTTTGTCCAGGTCTACCATGGACTGCAGCTCCGATGAGTCATCAAAGCTAAATGATACTGATATTGATGACTATCCAGGATACTTATTTGTCAAGTTGTTGCATCTCTGTTCCTGTTTGAGAAAATTGCATTACACTGAGTTCATATTAAATAGTGTATGTGTAATGCCGTTTAAAATTATACCTAATACTTGGTTATGAACTGGTTGTGCATTACACAATCAAAGATTGAGTTTCTAATTTAGTGGTTGTCCATTATCATGTTGTGTGGTGCAAAGATTGCGTTTTTAGTTCTCCCATCTCATACCTCTCATATCCCCTCTCATCCCCAAAACAAAGTAACTAGAGGCTGTGAGGAATGATGTGGGGAAATGCGGGGAAATTAGGGGAAAAATGGGGATTGGGTGAAATGGGGTTTTTCACCAATTCCCCTCTCATCCCCAAACCCGTAGGTGATGAAAATACCCCAAGAGTAAACAAGGCCTTAGAGCATCTCCACTCGTCCCCCCGACGAGGCCCCCGGCGAGCGTTTTTTCCATCCGGACGGCGTAATTCGGCCCAGTCGCGCCCCCGGTTCCTCGTTTTCGTCCGGATTTGGGCCTAAATCCATCCGGCGATCCCACGCCATCCCCGGCCCCCCGGGGAGCGCTCGGGGACTCCGGACGAGTGAAAAGCGGGGAAGGGCCCGATCCGTCGGTGACTCGACGCACGAACCCCACCGCCACGTCGCTCAAAATCTCCCCACCCCTCGTATCTCTCTCGCCGCCGGCACCACCCCGCCGGCTTGTTGCCCAGATTGCGCCGCCACTCCTTCCCCACCTGCCTATATTCCGCCGTGTTTGGACGACGGTCTATCCGGCTGCTCTTCCGCCGGCCTCGTTTTCCGGCCGCTTGCTCGTCGTCGCTCGCGGCTCGGGTTGCCTCGACCACGCCCGTCGGTGTTCGTCCATTTGCCTCGCCGGCCATGGACTCGGACGAAGAGGAGGAGCGAGATGTTCGTCGAGCTTATGCAAGAAGAGATGGCGGCGGCCGCCCAAGACGAGGAGCACATGATGATCCTTGGTTGCTTGGCAAGCATGTACGGCGGATCGGCAACTCGTCGGCGTGGTGGGTCGGCACGAGGTCGCCGGAAGTGCAAGCCGAGACAGCGAATGGAGGGCTATCGCATGTTGTACGCCGACTACTTCGCCGAGCAATCCATTGCACGGTGAGAGTGTTTTCCGGCGTCGTTTTAGGATGAGCAGAAAGTTATTTCGGGAAATTGTGTATGCCATCCGCCACTTTGATCCCTACTTCGGATGCAAGGCGGATTGCACTTGGTTTGGTTGGATTTTCGTCACTGCGGAAGTGCACGGTGGCTATGAGGATGCTTGGCGTATGGAGCTCCCGGTGATACTGCAGATGACTATCTTCGCATGGCGGAGTCCACCGCCCTTGATTGTTTCTACCGGTTCTGCAGGGACGTCATAGCAGTGTTCGGGGACTATTACTTGAGATCACCCACTGTCGAAGACACTCAGAGGATCCTTGCAACAAATGAAGCTAGAGGTTTTCCAGGGATGCTTGGAAGCATTGACTGCATGCATTGGCAATGGAAGAAGCTGTCCGTTTGCGTGGCGGGGAATGTACAAGGGTCACAAAAAGGCTGCACTTGTGATACTTGAAGCAGTGGCTACCCATGATCTTTGGATTTGGCACTCTTTCTTTGGTATGCCTGGATCCAACAATGACATCAACGTCCTAAACTGCTCCCCGGTCTTTTCCAAGCTTGTTGAGGGTCATGCTCCCCGGTGGACTATGTGATCAATGGTCGGCACTACAACAAAGGATACTACCTTGCGGACGGTATCTATCCAAAGTGGGCAACATTTGTGAAGACGATCTCCAATCCTAGCACCCCCAAACTTTGCGAGTTTGTCAAGAAACAAGAAGCTTGCCGAAAAGACGTCGAGCGAGCATTTGGTGTCCTACGGCGAGAGATTTGTTGTCGTCCGGTTCCCCGCTATGACTTGGTCCAAAGATCGGATGTGGGAGGTGATGAGCTGTCGTGTGTGCCTACACAACATGATTATTGAAGATGAGCGAAAGCATCCGGTTCCTCTGGCTGAGCAAGAAGCACCATATGAGAGAGAGGGTCCTCTTGCACAGCCTAATCACCGGGTGCCTCCATCATGGGCCGCCTTCATTGCTATGCGCCAGGAGATTCGAGACTCTACAATGCACCAGCTGCCGCAAGATGATCCGGTGGAGCACATATGGAGGCTCCGAGGCAACGCCAACGCCGACGCCAACTAGTCTGTCTTAATTTGTTTGAAAAATTGTGAAATTGTGTGCTTCATTTATTTCAGCACTTGTTAAACATTGTACTTGTTATCGCCGAATTTGTTTCGACAATTCTCGTCCTCTTGTTTGCCGAACTTGTTAAATTTTATGTTGAATTTGTTTGAAATATGTCAAATGGTCGAGGTTGGGGGTTTCCTGCCGGGGGGACGGCTGGAACTTCGGCGCTCCCCACGCCAAATCTTCATCCAATCCGAACGAAAATTTCGCCGGATTTGGGCGTGGGGAGCGCCAACGAGTGAAGATGCTCTTAGGATTGGGGAACCCAGTTTCCGGCAGCTTACCCGAGCTAACGATTGGGGAACCCAGTTTCCCGCAGGTTACCCGAGCTCTGGCCGAAGCGGTATATCTGTATGCCCCTATTTGTCATGTTATTTACGACCAAATGCTACCGCGTTGCAGGGACCTTCTCGATTGATTGAACCGAACAAACACGAATCTCCTCTTCTGCATGCAGCCTCGCACCCGTCCGCCGCCGCCGTCATGGCCTCCGGCCGCTGAACGCCACAACCCACGTTGCCAAAAGCTTCCCCTACCGCCCCCGGTCCCATTCCATGGTAGAAGGATTGCCCGCGGCCTCCCCACAAGCCCATCGATCCAGACCGAGAGGATTTTGAGCTCGCTGGCCTGGGCTTGATCTGTAGCGGCTGACCAACGGTTCTGCCTCCTCCGGCCACCTGTTACTCCCTGTCACGAACCTCATTAAGCCACCGGCCTGTGGAAGAAAGCCGAGTGATCTGCTGCAGCCTCCGGCTAGATCTCCTGTCCTGACTTCTCCCTGTGATGCGAGCAAGTTCAACGGTGATGGTTCAGATATGTACAAACGTACTGCAATGGAGTTCAGAAATGCACAAACGAAGTGCAGGGTAAGCTCATGTGCTGCTTCTGCTGCACAAGCGATAACATTCAGACACAGGTAGCTCAGAAATGCACAAACTTGTAGTGCTCCAATTTTATTTCGATCGTAGTACATATTGCATTTTTTAGTTGAACAAAGCACAAATCATTCAAGGGGCATTATTGACTTTTCAGTATGCATTATAGTGGAAGCCAAAAAGAACTGATCTGTAGTTTTCCCAGGCTTATTTTCACCACTATGATTTCTCTAGACAGCTCAAGTCGGGGTGGCTTATGCACAAGCCAGAGCCCAAAAGAACTGGACCGTTAACTCTGTGCGAAGGGGCCGCTTAAAAATACGCTCTAAAACGGCTACCTTGTTACTGTCAACACCCGGATTTTTAATTCCAGATGCCTATTATGCCATACATCGCAATCCTAGGAATATTGTTTTTGCGAGACATAATAGTTGATATCACAGAACATTATTCATTACAAAACCATAATAGTCTTACATCAAAGGATCACATGATCCAGTCTTAATACAACAATTGATCTAAAGATCAAATACATAACACATAGCGGAACAAACGTAGTAGCGGTCCATCTGTTCCACAGGCAACGCTTGACGTCAGAAGGTAGTCCTAGTTATCATAGACGTCCTGCTGTCCATCTCCCTGGTACTGGTCCTCCTCTTCATAGTCTGACCATTTGAATAGTCAGGGACAAAACCATGAGTACTTTAAAGTACTCACAAACTATCACTAATAGAAGTACTAGTAACTCTAATCATGGTTCTAAGCTTCTAGGTTTATTTGCACAAAGCTAGTTTTATTTCATAAACACTTTAATAGTCAAAGACTCTTTATTTGTCAAAAATAAACTCAAGTGGGAACATTAGTGTCATTCCCACAACTCCTGTTGTGGTCAAGTCGAAGTCACAATTCAAGTTCAAGTCCCAAGTCACCAGTCACATGTCACATTTTGAAATTTTCTGATGCCGGAACAGTATGGCCATCCAACTGTCCATGACCGCGGACGCGGCTATTCGAATAGTTTGACACTCTGTAGAGGTCGTACTCTTGTGCCACAACTTTTGATTACATCCGTCAGGGATAGCCATGAATTATCATAACTCAGTATGCGGATCATCAACCATTAACCTTTCACTTACATACCCTAGTATAGGCACCTCCCCTATGAGCTTGGCCTCCTACCATTAACCTTTCACTTACATACCCTAGTATAGGCACCTCCCCTATGATCTTGGCCTCCTAGTGATAGCAATCTGCCATCCTAGGAACTGCACAAGGCTTGGGTAGGACATTCATCTCTTTTTCACGTCATTTCATTTTCAACGGAGGCAGCCTCGGCATAACCTCTATGACGCTTGTTCAGAGGGAACCCATACTAACGTACATAAATTTCCAGCTAAAGCCTTACCCATTATCATGTATTGTGGGGGTAGTCTAAAATTGGAATGGTATCGCATCCGAACCCAACCATCAATTTTTGTCAAATTCACAATGTCATTCAGAAGTCACATTCACCTTCAAAATTTTCAATAGAATGAATCATCATTCCAAGGCTTTCAAAATCATTTGATTCACAAGTTCCCATCTAGAGTAGTCAATTTTAGTTTAGCACTAGTAACTAATCATGAGGGGTGCTAACTATATTTTTCTCTCTAGGATAAGTTTGACTCTCTTGTGGTACTCTATACTTAAATAAGAATTAACTCCAACAAGTAAGACTTGGTTATCAAAGTAAAAGCTGGTAAGATAAAAACTTAGACTTGGAAAGATAAAACTTTTAAACAACAATACTAGTACCATGGTATCTCGCACTAGTAGCTTGGCATTAGTATATCTTGCTCATGGTAATATCTTGTATTGGTAATAGCTTGCTGATATCTACGGGTGCTTCTATTCTTGTAGACAGTGTTGGGCCTCCAAGAGCAGAGGTTTGTAGAACAGCAACAAGTTTCCCTTAAGTGGATCACCCAAGGTTTATCGAACTCAGGGAGGAAGAGGTCAAAGATATCCCTCTCATGCAACCCTCGCAACCACAAAGCAAGAAGTCTCTTGTGTCCCCAACACACCTAATAGGTGCACTAGTTCGGCGAAGAGATAGTGAAATACAGGTGGTATGAATAAGTATGAGCAGTAGTAACGGCACCAGAAAAGTGCTTGCTGGCATGTAGTTGATGGTGGTAATATTGCGGACAATACAGATGCAGTAAAACAGTAAACAAGCAGCGATAGAAGTATTTAGGAACAAGGCCTAGGGATCATACTTTCACTAGTGGACACTCTCAACATTGATCACATAACAGAATAAATAGATAGATGCTAGACTCTACACTCTCTTGTTGGATGATGAACACCACTAACTGTGTAGGATTACACGAACCCTCGATGCCGGAGTTAACAAGCTCCACAATATTCGATGTTCATGTTTAAATAACCTTAGAGTGCATGACAGATCAACATAACCAAACCAAGTACTAACATAGCATGCACACTGTCACCTTCACACTACGAAAGGAGGCATAGATCACATCAATACCATCATAGCAATAGTTAACTTCATAATCTACAAGAGATCACAATCATAGCCTACGCCAAGTACTACACGATGCACACACTTGTCACCATTACACCGTGCAGGATGAATAAACTACTTTAATAACATCACTAGAGTAGCACACAGATAAATTGTGATACAAAACACATTGCAATCATAAAGGGATATAAATAAGCACTTCATTATGCCATTCATAACAGTGAATAAGTATTCTCGTGAAATATAGCCTAAGAGACCCACACGGTGCACACACTCGTCACCTTTACACACGTGGGACAAGGAGTCTCCGGAGATCACATAAGTAAAACCCACTTGACTAGCATAATGACATCTAGATTACAAGCATCATCATATGAATCTCAATCATGTAAGGCAGCTCATGAGATTATTGTATTGAAGTACATAGGAGAGAGATTAACCACATAGCTACCGGTACAGCCCCGAGCCTCGATGGAGAACTACTCCCTCCTCATGGGAGACAAGCAGCGTTGATGAAGATGGCGGTGGTGTCGATGGAGGAGCCTTCCGGGGGCACTTCCCCGTCCCGGCGGCGTGCCGGAACGAGAGACTCCCGTCCCCGGATCTTGGCTTCGCGATGGCGGCGGCTCCGGAAGGTTTTCTCTGGTTTCGTCGAACGTGTCGAGGTTTTTAGGTCAGGGACCTTTATATAGGCGAAGAGGCGGAGTCGGAGGGTCGACGAGGCGGTGACACACTAGGGGGCGCCCCCCCCTGGGCCGCGCCGCCCTGTCATCTGGGGGCCCAGTGGCCCCCCTCTGGCCTCTCTCGGGTGTTCTGAAAGCTTCGTCCAAAAATAGGATGCTGGGCATTGATTTCGTCCGATTCCGAGAATATTTCCTTACTAGGATTTCGGAACCAAAAACAGCGAGAAAACGGAGCCGGCCCTTCGGCATCTCGTCAATAGGTTAGTTCCGGAAAACGCATAAATATGACATAAAGTATGCATAAAACATGTAGATATCATCAATAATGTGGCATGGAACATAAGAAATTATCGATACGTCGGAGACGTATCAGCATCCCCAAGCTTAGTTTCTGCTCGTCCCGAGCGGGTAAACGATAACAAAGATAATTTACGGAGTGACATGCCATCATAACCTTGATCATACTATTGTAAGCATATGTAATGAATGCAGCGATCAAAACAATGGTAATGACATGAGTAAACAAATGAATCATAAAGCAAAGACTTTTCATGAATAGTACTTCAAGACAAGCATCAATAAGTCTTGCATAAGAGTTAACTCATAAAGCAATAAATCAAAGTAAAGGTATTGAAGCAACACAAAGGAAGATTAAGTTTCAGCGGTTGCTTTCAACTTATAACATGTATATCTCATGGATAGTGTCAATGTAAAGTAATATAACAAGTGCAATACGCAAGTATGTAGGAATCAATGCACAGTTCACACAAGTGTTTGCTTCTTGAAATGGAGAGAAATAGGTGAACTGACTCAACATAAAAGAAAAAGAAAGGTCCTTCAAAGAGGAAAGCATCGACTGCTATATTTGTGCTAGAGCTTTGGTTTTGAAAACATGAAACAATTTTGTCAACGGTAGTAATAAAGCATATGTATCATGTAAATTATATCTTACAAGTTGCAAGCCTCATGCATAGTACACTAATAGTGCCCGCACCTTGTCCTAATTAGCTTGGATTACCAGGATTATCATCG
The DNA here is from genome assembly GCF_022539505.1 of Lolium rigidum. NCBI lineage: Eukaryota > Viridiplantae > Streptophyta > Magnoliopsida > Poales > Poaceae > Lolium > Lolium rigidum. The sequence goes on along the minus strand of NC_061511.1, from coordinate 98,470,936 downwards.
CAATACACATGTTTTAACCAAGTGTAACAAAGGGGTACCTCTATGCCGCCTGTACAAAGGTCTAAGGAGAAATCTCGCATTTGGATTTCTCGCTTTTGATTATTCTCAACTTAGACATCCATACCGGGACAACATAGACAACAGATAATGGACTCCTCTTTAATGCATAAGCATGTAGCAACAATTAGTATTCTCATATGAGATTGAGGATATATGTCCAAAACTGAAACTTCCACCATGATTCATGGCTTTAGTTAGCGGCCCAATGTTCTTCTCTAACAATATGCATGCTCTAACCATTAAAGTGGTAGATCTCCCTTACTTCGGACAAGACGGACATGCATAGCAACTCACATGATATTCAACAAAGGGTAGTTGATGGCGTCCCCAGGAACATGGTTATCGCACAACAGGCAACTTAATAAGAGATAAAGTGCCTAAGTACATATTCAATACCACAATAGTTTTTAAGCTATTTGTCCCATGAGCTATACATTGCAAAGGTAAAGGATCGAAATTTTAAAGGTAGCACTCAAGCAATTTACTTTGGAATGGCGGAGAAATACCATGTAGTAGGTAGGTATGGTGGACACAAATGGCATGATTATTGGCTCAAGGATTTGGATGCACGAGAAGAATTCCTCTCAATACAGGGCTAGGCTAGCAAGGTTGTTTGAAGCAAACTCAAGTATAAAAGGTGCAGCAAAGCTCACATATGAACATATTGTAACTATTATAAAACTTTACATTGTCTCCTTGTTGTTCAAACACCTCAACCAGAAAATATATAGACTCTAGAGAACAATCATGCAACCCAAATTTTAACAAGCTTTATGTAGTTATCCATTAATGGGTACAAGGTACATGATGCAAGAGCTTAATCATGAGCACAACAATTGCCAAGTATCAAATTATTCAAGACAATCTACCAATTACTACATGTAGCATTTTCCGTTTCCAACCATATAACAATTAACGAAGCAGTTTCAACCTTCGCCATGAAAAATAAAAGCTAAGAACACATGTGTTCATATGAACCAGCGGAGCGTGTCTCTCTCCCACACAAACATTTATTCAAACAAAAACAAAAGCACACAGACGCTCCAAGTAAAATACATAAGATGTGGCCGAATAAAAATATAGTTTCAAGAGAAGGAACCTGATAATTTGTCGATGAAGAAAGGGATGCCTTGGGCATCCCCAAGCTTAGACGCTTGAGTCTTCTTGAAATATGCAGGGGTGAACCACCGGGCATCCCCAAGCTTAGAGCTTTCACTCTTCTTGATCATAGTATATCATCCTCCTCTCTTGACCCTTGAAAACTTCCTCCACACCAAACTCAAAGCAAACTCATTAGAGGGTTAGTGCATAATCAAAAACTCACATGTTCGGAGGTGACACAATCATTCTTAACACTTCCGGACATTGCTCAAAGCTACCTGGAAGTTAATGGAACAAAGAAATCCATCCAACATAGCAAAAGAAGCAATGCGAAATAAAAGGCAGAATCTGTCAAAACAGAACAGTCCGTAAAGACGAATTTTATTGAGGCACTAGACTTGCTC
>NC_061511.1:98458298-98469271 GCF_022539505.1 Lolium rigidum | reverse complement strand
TTTAATTTTCGCATCAAACCATCCATGTCTTAAATCAGGAAATAGAATAAGAAGCTCACTGTTGTCCATTATGCCAAACTAGTGTAAACAAGAAACAAAAAGATGCAATTGCAGGATCTAAAGGAAATAGCTTCGAGCACACACACAACGGCAACAGAAAAGTACTTTACCCAGGACCGGAGTATGAGTGCCTTTTACCTTTCCTCCCCGAGCAACGGCGCCGAGAAAAGTGCTTGATATCTACGGGTGCTTCTATTCTTGTAGACGATGTTGGGCCTCCAAGAGCAGAGGTTTGTAGAACAGCAGCAAGTTTCCCTTAAGTGGATCACCCAAGGTTTATCGAACTCGGGGAGGAAGAGGTCAAAGATATCCCTCTCATGCAACCCCGCAACCACAAAGCAAGAAGTCTCTTGTGTCCCCAACACACCTAATAGGTGCACTAGTTCAGCGAAGAGATAGTGAAATACTGGTGGTATGAATAAGTATGAGCAGAAGTAACGGCACTCGAAAAGGGCTTGCCGGCGTGTAGTTGATGGTGGTAATATTGCGGACAATACGGATGCAAGTAAAACAAGTAAACAAACAACTGATAGCGATATTTGGGAACAAGGCCTAGGGATCATACTTTCACTAGTGGACACTCTCAACATTGATCACATAATAGAATAAATAGATAGATGCTAGACTCTACACTCTCTTGTTGGATGATGAACACCACTAACTGTGTAGGATTACACGAACCCTCGATGTCGGAGTTAACAAGCTCCACAATATTCGATGTTCATGTTTAAATAACCTTAGAGTGCATGACGAGATCAACATAACCAAACCAAGTACTAACATAGCATGCACACTCGTCACCTTCGCACTACGAAAGGAGGCATAGATCACATCAATACCATCATAGCAATAGTTAACTTCATAATCTACAAGAGATCACAATCATAGCCTACGCCAAGTACTACACGATGCACACACCTGTCACCATTACACCGTGCAGGAGGAATAAACTACTTTAATAACATCACTAGAGTAGCACACAGATAAATTGTGATACAAAACACATTGCAATCATAAAGGGATATAAATAAGCACTTCACTATGCCATTCATAACAGTGAATAAGTATTCCATGAAATATAGCCTAAGAGACCCACACGGTGCACACACTCTGTCACCTTTACACACGTGGGACAAGGAGTCTCCCGGAGATCACATAAGTAAAACCCACTTGACTAGCATAATGACATCTAGATTACAAGCATCATCATATGAATCTCAATCATGTAAGGCAGCTCATGAGATTATTGTATTGAAGTACATAGGAGAGAGATTAGCCACATAGCTACCGGAGCAGACCCCGAGCCTCGATGGAGAACTACTCCCTCCTCATGGGAGACAGCAGCGTTGATGAAGATGGCGGTGGTGTCGATGGAGGAGCCTTCCGGGGCACTTCCCCGTCCCGGCGGCGTGCCGGAACAGAGACCTCCTGTCCCCGGATCTTGGCTTCGCGATGGCGGCGGCTCTGGAAGGTTTTCTCTGGTTTCGTCGAACGTGTCAAGGTTTTTAGGTCAGGGACCTTTATATAGGCGAAGAGGCGGAGTCGGAGGGTCGACGAGGCGGTGACACACTAGGGGGGCGCGCCCCCCCCTGGGCCGCGCCGCCCTGTCATCTGGGGGCCCAGTGGCCCCCCTCTGGCCTCTCTCGGGTGTTCTAGAAGCTTCGTCCAAAAATAGGATGCTGGGCATTGATTTCGTCCGATTCCGAGAATATTTCCTTACTAGGATTTCTGGAACCAAAAACAGCAGAAAACAGGATCTGGCCCTTCGGCATCTCGTCAATAGGTTAGTTCCGGAAAACGCATAAATATGACATAAAGTATGCATAAAACATGTAGATATCATCAATAATGTGGCATGGAACATAAGAAATTATCGATACGTCGGAGACGTATCACTTGCCTTGGTTGGTGTATTGATCAAAGTGTTCCTCCTCTTCTTCGTAGAAGACCTCCTCCTCCTCGTAGCCTTCGGTACTAGCGTCTATAAACGGATACGAGGTAACAATCACCAAACAATACTTAAGGAGACTATTTAGCCATAATGGCTCACACATGATGATCTATCATCATCACAAATATCACTCAACATCATACTAGGCTTTTCTTTATTTAGTGTTGGGAAAATAATTTCCTCTCATTGAAAAACAAATACTAAGATTTAGTACCTACTACGGTTTCCATTTATTTCTTTTCAAAGTAATTTCTTCTCATTGAACATTACTAGGATTTAATTTCCTCAAATAATAAGGTACGAGATCATGCTGACCAAAGTCACCACTTCATATTTATCCATTTGGGAAAATGATTTAAATGAGATACTACATCTCATACAATTTAAATACTACTTTGGAAATGATTTAATCTTCTCAAGTAATAACATATGGGGTCGTGAAGACTAATGTCATCACCTCACATTAAATTACTTGGGAAGTGATTTAAAAGGGAGGCTATACCTCATAAGATTTAACTCTTATTTTTAAAATAATTTAAATGAGCTAGAAATGAATACATAGCCATTATTTGAATCTAGCCCATGATCACATGAAAAAAACATATCATATTTTTGCATAATCAATTAAAGTTTTTGAAATGTGAATTATGAGAATTGGAATCACCTCAAAATTCATTATGGTTGATTTTTAATAAATGTTTGAATTTTGAAAAGGTACTGCCTTGTTATTTTTATTGCAAGAATTCTATAATGAACTAGGGTTTGAGACCAGTAGGGTTGGGTAGATCTTTTCATCTACTTTCACACAAAATTGGAATCACTCCATTTGGATTTGTAGATTTGATTTTATTCAATTTTGAACACAGCACCAGTATTGAATTTTGAATTAACTAAATAAACCGAATTCAAATCATTGGGCTTCGGCGGGAAACAAAAACGGGCCAGAGAGGAAAAAGAAACGGGCCGGCCCAGCAGCGCATCTCGCACGCGCGGGCGGCCTGACAGCGGGACCCGCATGTCAGCGACTAATCAAACCCGAAACGGTATGGTTCAAAGCGGGCCGCAGGATTAGAACATGATCCAACGGCTGAGGTGCGTCGTCTCCGTCGATGAGAGCAAACCCTGGCCGCGGCGGACCTAGGGGGTCGAAGGCTCACCGGAGGTCCAGCGATCATCGGCGAGGTGGTGGAGCGACGTTGTCGACGACGGCGAAGCTCCTGGTACCGGCGGCAGCTCCTGGGGTGGCTCCAAGCTTCGGCTTCTTCTGCGATGGCTCCACGGTACTCCGGCGACAAATTGGGGCAGTGGCGATGAAATTGGAAGGGGGCAGTGCTCGAGGAGGCTCAGTGAGAGGAGGGGAGTGGAATGGCGTGAAGAATTCGTGTAGGGGAGGCCTCTATTTATAGGGGCGACAAGGTGCTGCGGGGGGTCGCGGTGGCGGACGGTGAGGTGATGCTACAGGCGACTGATGGCGTGTATTTCACACGTTCGTTGGGCAACCCCAAGAGGAAGGTATGATGCGCACAGCAGCAAGTTTTCCCTCAGAAAGAAACCAAGGTTTATCGAACCAGGAGGAGCCAAGAAGCACGTTGAAGGTTGATGGCGGCGGATGTAGTGCGGCGCAACACCGGGATTCCGGCGCCAACGTGGAACCTGCACAACACAACCAAAGTACTTTGCCCCAACGAAACAAGTGAGGTTGTCAATCTCACCGGCTTGCTGTAACAAAGGATTAACCGTATTGTGTGGAAGATGATTGTTTGCAGAGAAAACGAGTAGAAACAAGTATTGCAGCAGATTTGTATTTCAAGTATTAAAGAATGGACCGGGGTCCACAGCTCACTAGAGGTGTCTCTCCCATAAGATAAAAACATGTTGGGTGAACAAATTACAGTCGGGTAATTGACAAATAGAGAGGGCATAACAATGCACATACATGTCATGATAAGTATAGTGAGATTTAATTGGGCATTACGACAAAGTACATAGACCGCCATCCAACCGCATCTATGCCTAAAAAGTCCACCTTCGAGTTATCGTCCGAACCCCTTCCGGTATTAAGTTGCAAAGCAACGAGACAATTGCATTAAGTATGGTGCGTAATGTAATCAACAACTACATCCTCGGACATAGCGCCAATGTTTTATCCCTAGTGGCAACAAGCACAACACAACCTTAGAACTTTCGTCACATCGTCCCGGTGTCAATGCAGGCATGAACCCACTATCGAGCATAAATACTCCCTCTTGGAGTTAAGAGCAAAAACTTGGCCGGAGCCTCTACTAATAACGGAGAGCATGCAAGATCATAAACAACACATATGTAATAACTTGATAATTAACATAACATGGTATTCTCTATCCATCGGATCCCGACAAACACAACATAGAGTATTACGAGATAGATGATCTTGATCATGTTAGGCAGCTCACAAGATCCAACAATGAAGCACAATGAGGAGAAGACAACCATCTAGCTATCTGCTATGGACCCATAGTCCGGGGGTGAACTACTCACTCATCACTCCGGAGGCGACCATGGCGGTGTAGAGTCCTCCGGGAGATGAATCCCCTCTCCGACAGGGTGCCGGAGGAGATCTCCGGAATCCCCGAGATGGGATCGGCGGCGGCGGCGTCTCGCAAGGTTTTCCGTATCGTGGTTTTTCGCATCGGGGGTTTTGCGACGGAGGCTTTAAGTAGGCGGAAGGGCGAGTCGGGGGTCGACGAGGGCCCACACCACGGGGCGGCGCGGCCCCTTGGCCGCGCCGCCTTGTGGTTTGGCCACCTCGTGGCCCCACTTCGTATGCTCTTCGGTCTTCTGGAAGGTTCGTGGCGAAATAGGCCCCTGGGTCTTCGTTTCGTCCAATTCCGAGAATATTTCGTTACTAGGATTTCTGAAACCAAAAACAGTAGAAAACAGGAACTGGCACTTCGGCATCTTGTTAATAGGTTAGTTCCAGAAAATGCACGAATATGACATAAAGTGTGCATAAAACATGTAGGTATCATCAATAATATGGCATAGAACATAAGAAATTATCGATACGTCGGAGACGTATCAAGCATCTCCAAGCTTAGTTACTGCTCGTCCCGAGCGAGGTAAAACGATAACAAAGATAATTTCGAAGTGACATGCCATCATAACCTTGATCATACTATTTGTAAACATATGTAGTGAATGCAGCGATCAAAACAATGGTAATGACATGAGTAAACAAGTGAATCATAAAGCAAAGACTTTTCATGAATAGTACTTCAAGACAAGTATTAATAAGTCTTGCATAAGAGTTAACTCATAAAGCAATAAATCAAAGTAAAGGTATTGAAGCAACACAAAGGAATATTAAGTTTCAGCGGTTGCTTTCAACTTGTAACATGTATATCTCATGGATAATTGTCAACATAGAGTAATATAACAAGTGCAATATGCAAGTATGTAGGAATCAATGCACAGCTTCACACAAGTGTTTGCTTCTTGAGGTGGAGAGAGATAGGTGAACTGACTCAACATAAAAGTAAAGAGAATGGTCCTTCAAAGAGGAAAGCATCGATTGCTATATTTGTGCTAGAGCTTTTATTTTGAAAACATGAAACAATTTTGTCAACAGTAGTAATAAAGCATATGAGTTATGAAAGTTATATCTTACAAGTTGCAAGTCTCATGCATAGTATACTAATAGTGCCCGCACCTTGTCCTAATTAGCTTGGACTACCGGATCTTTGCAATGCACATGTTTTAACCAAGTGTCACAATGGGGTACCTCCATGCCGCCCGTACAAAGGTCTAAGGAGAAAGCTCGCATTTTGGATTTCTCGCTTTTGATTATTCTCAACTTAGACATCCATACCGGGACAACATGGACAACAGATAATGGACTCCTCTTTAATGCATAAGCATGTGGCAACAATTATTATTCTCATATGAGATTGAGGATATATGTCCAAAACTGAAACTTCCACCATGATTCATGGCTTTAGTTAGCGGCCCAATGTTCTTCTCTAACAATATGCATGTTCCAACCATAAAGGTGGTAGATCTCTCTTACTTCAGACAAGACGGACATGCATAGCGACTCACATGATATTCAACAAAGAATAGTTGATGGCGTCCCCAGAAGCATGGTTATCGCACAACAAGCAACTTAATAAGAGATAAAGTGCATAAGTACATATTCAATACCACAATAGTTTTTAAGCTATTTGTCCCATGAGCTATATATTGCAAAGGTGAATGATGGAATTTTAAAGGTAGCACTCAAGCAATTTACTTTGGAATGGCGGAGAAATACCATGTAGTAGGTAGGTATGGTGGACACAAATGGCATAGTGGTAGGCTCAAGGATTTTGGATGCATGAGAAGTATTCCCTCTCGATACAAGGTTTAGGCTAGCAAGGTTATTTGAAACAAACACAAGGATGAACGGTACAGCAAAACTCACATAAAAGACATATTGTAAACATCATAAGATTCTACACCGTCTTCCTTGTTGTTCAAAACTCAATACTAGATGTTATCTAGACTCTAGAGAAACCAAATATGCAAACCAAATTAGCAAGCTCTAAGTGTTTCTTCATTAATGGGTGCAAAGTTTATGATGCAAGAGCTTAAACATGAGCACAACAATTGCCAAGTATCAAATTATCCAAGACATTTTAGAATTACTACATGTAGCATTTTCCAATTCCAACCATATAACAATTTAACGAAGAAGAAACTTCGCCATGAATACTATGAGTAGAGCCTAAGGACATACTTGTCCATATGCTACAGCGGAGCGTGTCTCTCTCCCACAAAGTGAATGCTAGGATCCATTTTATTCAAACAAAACAAAAACAAAAACAAAAACAAACCGACGCTCCAAGCAAAGTGCATAAGATGTGACGGAATAAAAATATAGTTTCAGGGGAGGAACCTGATAATGTTGTCGATGAAGAAGGGGATGCCTTGGGCATCCCCAAGCTTAGACGCTTGAGTCTTCTTATAATATGCAGGGGTGAACCACCGGGGCATCCCCAAGCTTAGAGCTTTCACTCTCCTTGATCATATTGCATCATACTCCTCTCTTGATCCTTGAAAACTTCCTCCACACCAAACTCGAAACAACTCATTAGAGGGTTAGTGCATAATAAAAATTCACATGTTCAGAGGTGACACAATCATTCTTAACACTTCTGGACATTGCATAAAGCTAGTGGACATTAATGGATCAAAGAAATTCATCCAACATAGCGAAAGAGGCAATGCAAAATAAAAGGCAGAATCTGTCAAAACAGAACAGTCCGTAAAGATGGATTTTATTAGGCCACCAGATTTGCTCAAATGAAAATGCTCAAATTGAATGAAAGTTGAGTACATATCTGAGGATCATGCACGTAAATTGGCTTAATTTTCTGAGCTACCTACAGGGAGGTAGACCCAGATTCGTGACAGCAAAGAAATCTGGAACTGCGCAGTAATCCAAATCTAGTACTTACTTTACTATCAAAGACTTTACTTGGCACAACAAAACTCAAATCTAAGATAAGGAGAGGTTGCTACAGTAGTAAACAACTTCCAAGACTCAAATATAAAACAAAAATACTGTAGCAAAATAACACATGGGTTATCTCACAAGAAGTTCTTTCTTTATAGCCATTAAGATGGGCTCAGCAGTTTTAATGATGCAATCATGAAAAATAGAGTATGAAGCAAAATAGAGCATCAAGAAGCAAATTCAAAACAAATTTAAGTCTAACATGCTTCATATGCATAGGAATCTTGTAAATAAACAAGTTCATGAAGAGCAAAGTAACAAGCATAGGAAGATAAAACAAGTGTAGCTTCAAAAATTTCAGCACATAGAGAGGCATTTTAGTAACATAAAAATTTCTACAACCACATTTTCCTCTCTCATAATAATTTTCAGTAGCATCATGAGCAAACTCAACAATGTAACTATCACATAAAGCATTCTTATCATGAGTCTCATGCATAAAATTATTACTCTCCACGTAAGCATAATCAATTTTATTAGTTGTAGTGGGAGCAAATTCAACAAATTGGCTATCATCATATATAGGAGGCATATTGTAATCATAAAAGAAAATTTTCTCCTCAATGCTTGGGGGACTAAAAAGATCATGCTCATCGGAGCCAGCTTCCCCAAGCTTAGAATTTTCCATAGCATTAGCAACAATGGTGTTCAAAGCATCCATAGTAATAACATTCCCATTAGCATGCATATAAAGTTCCATGGGTTTTTTAATTCTCTCTTCAAACACATCATGTCCTAATTCAAGATAAAGTTCATAAAGATCTCTCATATTTTTGTTGTTTTCCATTATGCTTAACTAGTGAAATAAAAACATGCATGATATTAAGTAAAGTAAAACAAGTAACTAATTTTTTTATTTTTGATATAGATTGCAAGACAGTAAATAAAGTAAAGCTAGCAACTAATTTTTTTTTGTTTTGATATAAGTGCAGCAAACAAAGTAGTAAATAAAATAAAGCAAGACAAAAACAAAGTAAAGAGATTGAGAAGTGGAGACTCCCCTTGCAGCGTGTCTTGATCTCCCCGAGCAACGGCGCCGAAAAAGAGCTTGATGGCGTGTATTTCACACGTTCGTTGGGCAACCCCAAGAGGAAGGTATGATGCGCACGAGCAGCAAGTTTTCCCTCGAAAGAAACCAAGGTTTATCGAACCGGGAGGAGCCAAGAAGCACGTTGAAGGTTGATGGCGGCGGGATGTAGTGCGGCGCAACACCGTGGATTCCGGCGCCAACGTGGAACCTGCACAACACAACCAAAGTACTTTGCCCCAACGAAACAGTGAGGTTGTCAATCTCACCGGCTTGCCGTAACAAAGGATTAACCGTATTGTGTGGAAGATGATTGTTTGCAGAGAAAACAAGTAGAAACAAGTATTGCAGCAGATTTGTATTTCAAGTATTAAAGAATGGACCGGGGTCCACAGTTCACTAGAGGTTTCTCTCCCATAAGATAAAAGCATGTTGGGTGAACAAATTACAATCGGGCAATTGACAAATAGAGAGGGCATAACAATGCACATACATGTCATCATAAGTATAGTGAGATTTAATTGGGCATTACGACAAAGTACATAGACCGCCATCCAACTGCATCTATGCCTAAAAAGTCCACCTTCAGGTTATCGTCCGAACCCCTTCCAGTATTAAGTTGCAAAGCAACAAACAATTGCATTAAGTATGGTGCGTAATGTAATCAACAACTACATCCTCGGACATAGCGCCAATGTTTTATCCCTAGTGGCAACAACACAACACAACCTTAGAACTTTCTTCACACTGTCCTGGTGTCAATGCAGGCATGAACCCACTATCGAGCATAAATACTCCCTCTTGGAGAGCAAAAACTTGGCCAGAGCCTCTACTAATAACGGAGAGCATGCAAGATCATAAACAACACATATGTAATAACTTGATAATTAACATAACATGGTATTCTCTATCCATCGGATCCCGACAAACACAACATAGAGTATTACGTGATAGATGATCTTGATCATGTTAGGCAGCTCACAAGATCCAACAATGAAGCACAATGAGGAGAAGACAACCATCTAGCTACTCGCTATGGACCCATAGTCCAGGGTGAACTACTCACTCATCACTCCGGAGGCGACCATGGCGGTGTAGAGTCCTCCGGGAGATGAATCCCCTCTCCGAGCAGGTGCCGGAGGAGATCTCCTGAATCCCCCGAGATGGGATCGGCGGCGGCGGCGTCTCAGCAAGGTTTTCCGTATCGTGGTTTTTTGCATCGTGGGTTTCGCGACGAAGGCTTTAAGTAGGCGGAAGCGGCGCAGTCGGGGCCGACGAGGGGCCCACACCACGATGGCGCGGACCCCCTTGGCCGCGCCGCTCTTGTGGTTTGGCCACCTCGTGGCCCCACTTCGTATGCTCTTCGGTCTTCTCGGAAGGTTCGTGGCGAAATAGGCCCCGGGTCTTCGTTTCGTCCAATTCCGAGAATATTTCGTTACTAAGATTTCGAAACCAAAAACAGCGAGAAAAACAGAACCGGCACTTCGGCATCTTGTTAATAGGTTAGTTCCAGAAAATGCACGAATATGACATAAAGTGTGCATAAAACATGTAGGTATCATCAATAATATGGCATAGAACATAAGAAATTATCGATACGTCGGAGACGTATCAGCGACTAAGGGCGTGGGCGAGGACGCTGCTCTGTTCCTGAGGTCATGGCGATCGAGACGCGCTTGATGGCACAGAAAATGGAGGTCGGGGGAGGTCATCATCGTCATGTGGCCGTGTTGTACCGTGGCGGAGATCGTCGACGGTGACGGCGGTTACAGGGCTCTCCGGCGAGAGTGGTCATGTCTGGGAGGTTGCTGGGGTACTGGGAGTGCGTGTGCGAGAGGAGAGAGCGAGGGGGAGGTCAGCAACGGCTAGGCGAGCTCGTGCTCTGGCGTGTCCAGGGGCGTGTCCGTGCGCGCGCTAGCGTCACAGGGCATCGTGGGCACGTCCTGTGCTATCCAGTGCCAGCCTCTCCTTGGTCGATGGCGAGTACCAGCGTGCTCAGTGGAGGAAGGGGAGTCTCCAGGACATGATGAGGTGAGCCATAGGTGAGTGGAGAGAGGGGTTGGCATGGTGGTTGGCATGTGGGTGACATGGGCTAGGTTTGGTCCTTTTTCTCCTTTGAACAATGGTGCAAATGCATGGCTGAGTCCAGGGGGTGCAAGGGAGAGTAAGTGGTGACATAGGCATTGAGGGTTTAGGCAAAAATCCATTGGATTTTAGCATGTATGCTCAAACCAGATTGGTGAACTTAAGGTGTTTGATGAAATGGCCGCAAGAACTTTTATTTTGAATTTTGCCAAACTTTTTCTTGGGTGTGATTCTAATAATGTTTGGCATCCACTACAAGAAAAGTTGCCATGGCCGACGAAGTTGAAGTCGCGCCGTGGTTGCTGGTGTACCATGGC